>NC_056741.1:1381494373-1381656873 GCF_019279795.1 Protopterus annectens
TCATTGTCCCCATCCAAAAATTCAGGTCAACAAAATTATAAAAATTATAAGAAACACACAATGAAATTATAACTTATTCGGTTTCACAGTCTATAATATTTTTGTATGCACTATAATATTTTTGTATGCATTCATACTCTGTCATGTTTTAATGAACATAGATGTGTATAACTTTATACTACTATGTTTTAGGTGGTTTTGAAGAAACAGCTTCCTTGTTCAGTGTATTCTCTTTTGATGTTGCTTGATTTCACTTGAGTGCCACCTAATTAAATACTATTTGTACAATGTCCGAATGGTGTATAAAAGGAGTTCAAAAAACTATTTATTTTAGTTCAAATGAAGTTTGGTTGTGAATGAAAGCACTTAACTACTGGAATAAAGTGCATTTAATTTAATCAACGGGTGCTGTGGTGATTTTTGGAAAGTGGTTCACTTGGAGGCAATGTATTTTTATTTCACAGAAAAAAGGAAGAAAAGGTGCCAAAAAGAAGATGAAGAAACTTTTTTTTTTAACCTAGAAAGCCTAATGGGACAGAAATTGGAGAGCTAGATAGATAAGGAGAAGATAAAAGGGTAGAAAATAGATAACTAATGAGAAAAAGCTCACCAAAATGCTGCTAATGAGAAGCTCAAGCAGAACTCACTGCTAACAACAAGTGCGGCAAAAGAGATCTGAGGTAGTGTGGGGGAAGCGTGGCATTGTGGGTAGGTAGGAGGAGCTCAAAGTTTAGATTCCCGAACTGTGAGAAGGCGGACAGTCAGTTCAGAGTTCATTAGGTTAATGGAATGAGTTGGACAACATCAGATCACAGTATTCACATTTCTTAACTCATTTTCTATTTGCTCATTACTCTGAAGATTTCTGTTTACAAAATTCATGGCTCACAAATTGAGGACAATTATCTGATGGGACTTCAGGAATTCTGTGACTTGTAAAAACTAACTGTAGTGTAGTAACAACAATATGACACTTTCATGCAAATGCACAACCTCAGAAAATTTTAAACAGTTTACATCATTTCTCAAATGAGGATGCTAAGAGTTGTTTACAGGCTGCCCACTCAAGTCTGAAAATTGTTTGCAAAAACATTAACTATGCAGCTTTGTCAATTACTTGCCAGAAAACCACAGATTTTATGAGGAGAGAATCTGGACATTCTGTGAAATTTTGGACAGTTTTGAGGTACTTTGACTTGGTTTTCATATTGATGCTAGAATTAATTTTGTCTGTATGTTTTGCTACAAAATGCAACTTATTTTGTTTTGTAATATTAAGGGTATATTTTACAGAATCCTGCTGCCTTATAAAGTGTCTACATGGAAAATGGAAGTCTGACCTCAATGTAAGACATTTTGTAGCATAAAACAGTGCAGAATTATCAGCATATTGTAAATGTAAAAGGATAACAAATTTAACAATAAAATAAAACTTAGGTGTTTTATCAGACACCAGTACAATAAAGTAAATAAAACACATTAAAATGGAACATAAACAAGATCTGCTTAATATCATCTAATATCATTCACCCCTTCAAAAATAAGTGAATGGGACATATAAACATTTTATCTAATCTAATCTCATCCACCCCTTCAAAATCAAGCCCAAAAAAGATAAGTTTTAGTGGCCTGTGAAAGTCATTCAAGGATGAACATTTCTGAAGCCGCTGAAGAATAAAGAACGTTCTTGCAACCAATATGAATGAAAAGTGACGTGTACACGTCACTTTTCATTCATATAAGCCGCTGAAGAAGATAGTTCTGAAGAAGATAGTTCCAAAGGTGGGAAGTCCGAAAGACAAAAGAAAGTACACCCGCAGATTCAAGTGTACTTGCAGGACCACAGAGTTGGAATATACAGCACCAGTTGCTACTTCAGGAATACATAACCCAAGTCATGAATCGACTAATAAACCAACAGTAAGATCTCATAAATAATTCTGAATTTTTATGATATCCAAAATGGATCTGCAGAACATGGATTATTTGACTGAAATGACTAGTATAAGTAATACAGCAGCAGAGTTATGACCCTATGTAAACAATCCAATTCAGTGTTGTAAAGTTCGAGGCAAACAGACCTCCAGTAGTCCAACCTGGAGGAAACTAGAGCATTAACTGCCACCAAGAGGTCAGCTTGAGATGGAAAATGTTCTATCTTGGAAATGTTCCATAAATAGAAAAGATAACTTCACAAAAGCTGACAATTTGTAATCCAGGGTAACATCAAGACTTCATACCTTCTCAACAAATTCAAGCTCATTTCCATTAAACATAAAATTTGGAAGTTGGGATGCATTGAAATCCCTCAGGATGGCATGAACTGCCACAGCCTTTGTTCCACCAATTATGCAAAAGCCAAGCATGGGTAGTTTCCTGATCACCTGCCAGAGAGATTTTGTTTGTCTTTGCAGCTTTTCCCGGTTAGGGGTCGCCACAGTTGGCTGTGGAGCCGATGTTGAAGCTTTGCTTGATGCGGTGTTTGGAGTTGATGGGCTTTTCCTTGGCTCCGAGGAACTAGAATATGTCTTAGAGTGTTTGTCATGCTTATCCAGTGCCTCTTGGAAAGAGGATTTCAAAAGACCTCTATCCATAAGTTTCCTCTTTCTCTCATGCAACACTCTAGCACTAAAGAGAGTGGTATATTGAAAAACTTTTTTGTAGGTGCTCCTCACCTAAACAATAGACACAGTCGGTATGTCCGGTCCGCCAATGATTGGCAGTAGATTTTCACGAATGCCGAGGTGCCCGCTCGATGTTCAACCTTCAACTAAGGCACTCCCATTTACGCATGTCTTTCGAATGCCCACCCAACCGCAGGGAGGCCATGCAGACTCCACACAGAAGGCACTCCCCGCACTCCAGCCGAGAATCGAAAGGGAGAACCTCTTGTTGTGAGGCAACAATGCTACCACTGCACCACCGCAGCTTGAAATCTCATCTTGTGGAAAAGAGAAGTAAATATAGGTAATTATCTGCTATGCCAATCCCTTTTCTCTATCATGATCTCTTAACAGAAGCATATACACTGTAAACAATAAAGGGCCTCCGATACAGCCTCAAGGGACTCCACATTCCAGAGGAAAGGACGAGGAAGGCCGAATTATGTCCAGAGTAGACCTTTTGTGGTCAGCTGTAATGACAAGATACAAACAACTCAAGGATCACTGACGACAACTCACAGCAAGATTCCAATTCCTCACTCAAAAGGCTATGGTCAATGGTATCAAAAGCTGCTAACAGGTCAAGGAAAACCAATACTGAATAGAACCACTGATCTCTGGCCATAAGAAGATCATTAGCTACCTGGACAAGAGTAGTTTTAATGTTATGGTATGTGCAAAACCCAGACTGAAACGGTTCCCAAAGTCATATCAAGCCTTTTGCTTCTAGACAACTTTTTCAATAACCTTTCGGGAAAAATGAAAGGTTAGAGATTGGGCAGTACTCTTACAAAAATGTCAGGATATAAGGAAGGTTTACTGGGAGTAAAAAGAAGTTATGTACTCACTATAACGTTCCATTTGAGTTGTTCATCTCGCCTTCATACTTACTGATGGGTTCAGAGCCGATCCTTGGCTCCAACTCGGCCAACTGCAAAAGCTCAAGGTCTTCAACCAGCTCATGGGCAAATTCCTATCCCATGATGCACCTTGATCTTCCCTCAGATCTTGTTTGCAGCCAACTGGCTACCTGTGACTATTAATATGTCACCCCAAGAACTGGATAAGAGACAATACACCATAAATAAAAGAAGTCTCGGACCTCAAGTAGACTGGATGGGGGTTGGAGGGTGGGATATAAGAATGAAGGCGAGATGAACAACTCACATGGAACGTTATGGGGAGTACATAACTTCTTTATGTGAAGTTGTTCTATCTCACCGTTCATTCTTACTGATGGGTAGTGTCCGAAGCACCATCTTTCTTTCAGAACGGTGGAACCAAAGGAAGCCCTGTCCCTGGAGGTCTTGTCCTCTTTGTAATGAGAGATGAAGGTATGAGGCCTTGACCAGGTAGCTGCTGCACAAACAGTATCAAATGGTAACTTAGCAGAGAAGGTCGATGAGGTAGATACAGCTCTAGTAGAGTGGGCCTTTATTTTCTGTTGTAATGAAGCATTCACTGCACTGTAAGTGAAAGAAATATAATCTGATAACCATCTTGACAAGGTGACTTTTGTCACTGGAGCACATTTTTTTGACTCTAAAACGGAGACAAAGAGCTGTTCTGTTTTTCTGAATTGTTTTGTCCTGTCCAAATAAAAATCGGAGTTGCCTATGAACATCAAGTTTGTGCAGCATGTGTTCTATCTTATTTGTGTATTTAGGGAAGAAAACGGGCAATTCAATGGATTGGTTGAGATTTATCTCTGAACAAACGTTGGGTAAAAATGATGGTTATTTCTGAGAGAGACTCTGTCATTATGGAAAACCAGATAAGGAGGTTTGATAGTCAAGGCCTATAACTCAAAAATCCTCCGAGCAGAAGTGATAGCTATTAAAAATATAGTCTTCCATGACAGATATTTCAAATCACATGATGAGGCTGGTTCAAAAGGAGGTAATATAATTTGGGAAAGGACAACATTTAGATTCCATGGCATGGCTGGAGTTTTGATGCGTGGTCTCAAGTGAATAGTACCCTTGAGAAAGGCTTGAGAGAGTCAACGTGACATGACATTAGAACCTTTGACACCAAGATGAAAGTTTGAGATTGTTGCTAATTGAACTCTAAAGGTAGCTGCAGTGGCCCCCTTCATTGAAAAGTTTAGTCAGAAACTCCAAAATGGATGACACTGAAGCTAGGTACGAACAATATCATTCTGAGATGCCCATAAAGAAAATCTCTTCAATTTGCCAAGATATAACCTTCTGGAAGATGATTTATGAGAGTATGTTAAAATATGTTGAGCCTCGGCTGAGAGGTTGTGTATTCTGGCTATGTTTGGAATTGGAGCAGCCAAGCTGTCAGTTTGAGGGAGTGAAGAGAAGGATGAAGAGCACCCGATGAATGGGACAGAAGATCTGGAACCGGGTCCAGGATCAAAGGTTCTTCCAAAGGATGCGGCTGAAGGAAGGGAAATCAAATTTGATGAGGCCAGTAAGGGGCTATTAAGATTATGGTCCTTCCCAGAGTCTTTTGCTTTTTGTAATACTTTGGGTATTACAGGGAAAGGAGGAAAGGCATAAAGGAGACTCAGAGCCCAATTGTGCACCAGTGCATCCCTTGGGGCATCCCCCAGCAGGGGGCTTAGGGCAAAGTAGCTGCTGCATTTCATGTTTGTTGGGGTTGCAAAGAGATCGCAGCAAGGCTGGCCCCATCTGCGAAAAATCCTTTCCAGTACTTGTTTCTTTAGAGACCACTCATGAGGCAAAAGAATTGCCCTGCTTAGCTTGTCTGCTATCACACTGAATTTCCCCGGATTGTGCGTTGCTATCAGAAAGCGCTGGGTGGAAGTTTCCCACTGTCATACTCTCACGGCCTCTCGACACAGGGAATAAGATTTGGTTCCTCCTTGTTTGTTTAGGCACCAGACCACTAACATATTGTCTGTCTGAACTGCAATCATTCCCAGAGGGAGTGAGTCTTGAAAGGACTGCAACACTAGGAGTACCGCTCTCATCTCCAGGACATCGATATGCAGATGAGCCTCATGCTTCTTCAACGTGCCTTGGGCTGTTCTTCCCTGATAATGCCCCCCATCCTATCAAAGAAGCGTCCGGGGTAACAGTGGCTATATGAATGGATAGAACAAATGGACAGCCTAGAGTTACTTCTTGGGATGTCAGCCACCACTGAAGGTCCTTCTTGCACGTATCCGTTATTATGATTTGGTGCGACATTGGAAGTTCCTGAAAGGACCACTGAGAGAACAGGAGTCACTGAAGTACTCATATGTGCATCCGACTCAGAGGAATGTCAATGACTGCTGCTGCCATAGTTCCTAGCAATTTGAGTACCATTGAGACTGGGGCTTTTGTCTTTGGAAGCAGGTCTAGAATTTGTTTTCGTAAAGGACAAACTCTTTCTAGAGGGAGGCTTAAGGTCATTCTGACTGTATTTATTTCTGCTCCTATAAAAACGGTCTGTTGCGATGAAGACCAGGCAGATTTTTCTGAATTTATGATGATCCCCAATTGACTACAGAGATATAAAGTTGTGTCCCTTGCATGTATGAGGTGATGCCTGGTGGTGGCAGTGAGGAGCCAGTCGTCTAGGTATGGAAACACCTGGAATCCAAAATGTCTCAGGTGAGCCGTGACTACTGCCATGCATTTGGTGAACACTCTGGGGACTGTAGTGAGACCAAAGGGCAAAGCACGAAATTGATAATGACCAGCTCCCAGCCAGAAGCATAGATGATCACTAGATGGCCTATCCATTTCTATGTGGTAGTACGCATCCTGGAGATCTATTGATTGTCTTTCTCCAGAAAGGGGAATATTGACTGTTGCGTGACCATCCGGAACTTTGTCTTTTTTACCGATTTGTTTAGTCTGCTGAGGTCTAGAATAGGTCTCCAGTCTCCTGTTTTCTTTGGAACCAAAAAGAACCTGGAGTAAGCTCCAGATCCTCTCATGTCTGCTAGAACTGGCTGGATGACTCTTTTCCAGCAACCATTGGACCTCTATGACTGCTTGTTCCCTGTGACTGGGTGGAACACCTGGGATTTTTTTCACAAGAGGAGGTGATGTGGCAAAGGGAATTGAGTATCCTTTGGATATGATACTTTGTACCCAGCTGTCTTTTGTTATTTTTAGCCAGGCATCTGGGTACAAAGAAAGGCATCCCCCGACTGCCTCCAGAGATGGGCCTCCTTCTCAGGAGCGCCGAAAGGACTTCCCAAAGAACTGATCTCTGTCGCCCTGATTCTGCGGACTCCCTCTGCCACAGACAGCGTCTTCCATTATTTCCCCTTCCTCTGCCTCTGGGGGTTCACCACGAGTGCCCTGGAAAGATCCCTGAGATTTATGGAACCACATCTTTCCACCCCCCCCCCTTTTGGGGTAAGGTCTAATCGGGGTAGAAAAATGTACTCAGATGACAGACATGGTCTTTCCATTTTTCTCACTCTTGTTAAGCATTTCCTTTACTTTCGGTCTAAAAAGGGATGAGCCATCAAAAGGGGTGTTAATAAAGGAAGACTTAAAGGGTTCCGCAAAGGAACATAGGCGTATCCAAGAATGTCTCCTAAGGGCAATTCCAGTACCCATTGCTCTACTCATCCCATCAACTGCATATGATACCAGACACATGGAAGAGTTCACAATAGAATTAACAGTAGAGAGCTGGGAAGTTACCTTGTCAGAAACCCCTGCAACTACTGAAACCTGCAGGGTATCTCCTAGTTCCTTCAGGAGATCCCTTTGTAACCTAGTGAAATGTGTGAGACAGTTCATCGATCGAAGGACAAAAGTCGTTGAACTAAACATATGCTTCCCATATCTGTCCATGAGCCTGGAATCTCTATTACGAGGATGAACAGACATTTCTGATAGTTCCTTCTTGGTGGCCACTGCCACCACCATGGCATAAACGGGCACTCCTTTAGTTAGAAAGGTTTTGTCTTGAGGGCAAGTTATAAATTTATTAGCCCTCCTGGAGGACAGGCTCTGTGGTATCCGGGGACTCCCATGCCCTTCGAGAGAGTAACTCCATCAACTCCTCAAAGGGTAGAGACACCCAAGAGGTGGAGGGTCGAGACCCAAAAGCCTTCAGGAGGACTGACATCCTCAGTAGGGTTAAGCGATTTCCAGCCACCCCTCTGTATAAGAATTGCTAAGATATCTGCGAATGAGATATCCTCCGAGGGGGACCATGGGGACCCTTCTGACTCATCTAAGTCAGTATCCGAAGTGACGGATTCCTGTGTGGAGTCCAGATGCTTCCTCTTGCAAAGTCTCTTCCTGGGAACCTCTTCAGTGGGAGCTTCTGGAGAGGTCTTGGAAGAGTATGGCTCACCCAATGGGGCTTCCTGAGGCTCAGGGTCTCTACGCTTTAATGGAGCACGAGTTGTAGAGGTAGACACCGGTCCTTTAAGGGAGGCAGCTGCTGGCAATGACAGTGTGGTTGTTGGCATGGACAATACCCTCCTCAAGGACTCGAAGGCCCCTGCGTCCTGACGTGAGGAATCCTCCAGATTAGAGGATACAAGGGACTCTCACGGCACAAAAAAAGAGGGCTCCAAGCCAGAGTTCGGAGCAGAGTTCACTCTAGCCAAGGACCTGAGAGGCAAGGTCGGAACAGACAAGTCGGTCTGACTATCCTACCCGGACCCGACCAGCGAATGTCTGCTCCGAGATACCTCAGTCGGCACAAAAGATATCATGGCAGTCGGGCTGACAAGCCTAAAGTAGGTGTCAGCCCTGAGGGCTCCACGATCATTAGTTCCAAGCTCTCCGGCTCTGAAACTTTGAGACATATCGGAGGAGGAACAGAAGATGGTGGGGGAATTTGTGTCAGCTCTAAGTCCCAAGGGTCGGTGCCGATAACATTTTTGCAAACGCCGGTATCTGCAAAAGCCTCTTCACCACATGATCCACATTCAAATCAGAGAGTCTACTTGAGGCCCGAAGATTGAGTAGATGAAGCCACCGACTAAGATGGGAAATTTCAATATAGGAGATAGTGGCTCCAATGTCGGAGACCGGCTCCTAACCAAAACAACAGTTGGCTGTGGAGCCAATGTTGAAGCTTTGCTAGATGCAGTTTTTGGAGTTAATGTTCTAGTTCCTCGGAGCCAAGGAAAAGCCCATGTCTTAGAGTGTTTGTCATGCTTATCCAGTGCCTCTTGGAAACAGGATTTCAAAAGACCTCTATCCATAAGTTTCCTCTTTCTCTCATGCAACATTCTAGCACTAAAAAGAGTGGTACACTGAAAAACTTTTTTGTAGGTGCACCTCACCTAAACAATAGGCACAGTCAGTATGTCCATCAGTGATGGACATCTTTTACCCACATCTTGGGCATTTTTTAAAACCAGACTTCGATTTCTCTTTTTCTTGCCGAAACATCTTATCAGTAACAAACAGAGAAAAAAAACTTCTCACATATATATATATATATATATATATATATATACACACACACACACATATAAGAAAAAACACTCAGAACTTGTAACTGTCTCTAAAGCTAGGAGTAGAATATATATAAAACCACAGCACACTAACTCCTAATAATGCAAGATTTCTAAACAGTGTTAATTATCTTAAACAACTAAGCTATATAAATTCTAAATATCAAAATACTTGCCCTGTAAAAATAAAGGGCTCTAACTCACACCACACATGTTTAAGAATTATGAAATATGGAGAAACTAAAGGCCTAAAAACATGGCCACTTATTTAAATATCTAACAAGTTAGCAAGAATACACCAAGACAAAGCCTTAACTATTATAAAAAGGAAACTTATTATACTAATTTAAACTTTCTAACCAGTTTTAAAGAGAAAAAAGCAGTAACTTTCACTGGCCAGAGCTGGTGAACATCTGATCAAGTTGCAGCAGCAAATGAGATCGGAGGGAAGATGAAGGTGCATCATGGGATAGGGAGTTGGCCTCGAGCTAGTTGACCTTGAGCTTTTGCAGTTGGCAAATCGGAGCCGAGGATCGGCTACAAACCCATAAGTAAGAATGTAGGGTGAGATAGAACAACTTCACATCTTGGGTCCCTTTCGAGGCTAATGGAAAAATCCCAAGTCTCAAAGAATTAGCAAATATATGAAAAAACACTGGTCATAAAACATCGAGACTAGTAATAACCAGTCTTGATGAACAAGAATCCAATTTACGGGTTGTCAGTAGCATGCTCAGAACAAGTCAAGAGTTTTCCGCAATCAGGAATATCAAACATCTTCCAAAAAAATGAAGACAAACAGGAATGAGCGTTAAGGCAGTGCTCTTGGGGTTGAGAGGTGGTAGGGCAGACCTGAAGGCAACAACACTGTTAGAGAAGAAATATCCAACAGATTCACTTTCAGAAGAAGATAACCACCTTTCTGGATGTTAGTCAGACTATGTTCACAGCCCCTCCATCATTCAGAATAATGGGGACAGTTTATTTTCTCTCACAGAGAGCTCCCTAGATAGAAAAGCTGCCTTTTTCACATGATCTCTGCATGACAAATGTCATAATAGCTTCATAGGTTCACAGAAGGTTAATAGGCTAACGGTCCTAAAACTCTTACAAGCCTAGCCATATTTATCCTGAGGTGCCCCAATTGTTGGTGGCTAGGTGAGTGAAGTTCAGAGGTACAGGTCTATGGCAGTTAATAAACTTCCTCTGTCCAGAAGGGTCATGGAAGCCACCCCAGGAGTGGATCTGTGATCACACATCAATTGATCTAGGCTGCATTTGAAGAGGGTCAGGGAAGAGCTCTGTTTTCACATGAATTGGAAGCTTGTTCCAGAAAAGTATCAGTCACTGCGAGATGTATCTACCTCTCCAGCATGACCTCTTCATGTCAAAGGCTAGGTATAGATCCCTGGAGTGAGTGACCCTTGTGCAGTTTGATTTACGAAGGAGTATTTCCATCAGGGCCGGGTCAGAGATTGCCCTGAAACCAGGAACAGGTCATCCCTTAGCAACATGTAACAGACAGAATACAGTTCCAGTCTTCCACGCAAGACTTTTGTGTACCCTGGAATTTTTTGATAAGAAAACCCTGTCATCTCTCCAATTGTTGCAGGTGTCTGATAAGGTACATGCAAAAGGGACCATTGTACTCAATTACTGGTCTGATGAGGGCAGAGTATAATGGAAATATAATGACCCTAGATCAAAATAGGATGCCTTTATTTAGAAGATGCGCCACACAGAAGGATTTCCTTACTACTGTGGATTTGTGGTGGTCAAAGTTCAGGTTGCTATCAACTTGATTACCTAGACCACATACCTCTGGGTCTACACTTAGGGGGAGTGCCACCTATTAAGTAATTGGCAGGGATGTCAGCTTTCCCAAAGGGAATAATGTATTTTTTTGCATTTATCTTTACTCCGTGGCTTTGGTACCAATCATTTCTCTGCATTAACCTCATCTGCAGTATATTAACATCATTGGAGGACTCAATGATTGCTTCCAATTTGCCACTGTCAGTGAACTTGGTCAGCCACAGGCCATCCAAGTTTGCCTGAACTTCTGTGAATTAAATTCCGAACAGTAAGGTGCCCAGTACAGAACCTTGTGGTATGCCACTGGTAGCTGGTCTTTTGCTAGAGGTGACGTCACCCACTTGGAGAGTATGTTTCCTGTCGGTGAGCCAGTTGGTAACCCATCTGGTAATGTAGGGGTTCATTTACAATTGGAAGACTTTCTCTATAATACCAGAGTGGAGGACTGTGTCAAACGCTTTGGCTAGGTCAAGATAGGTGGTATACACTATATTTCCCTCATCCTGGGCCTCAGTGACTTTCTCAAAGAAGTCAACCATGTTTAACAGGCATGATCTACCTTTACAAACCCAAACTGGGTTTTGTACCTATGTCCTTGTTAAGAAGGTCTCTGGCTCTTTTTAATTTCCCCAAGTCTTTTGGGTTTCTAATACCATGACGGGAATGGACCCCATTCCTAAGTCAAAGTATGACTAAAGTTCATGAAATTAGTATTGTTTCAATCTTTGACGTCAGCCATAAGTGCTCTTCGCAGCACCTGCAACGTGTCCAGTAATGACAGTTACATGGATTGGTAACTTATTTAAATAGGATTGTAAATTCTTTTTTATTAGACCAGTTGCTCCTACTACTATTGAAACTGTCTGGGTATCTTTCTTCCACATCACTCTCGTTTCTGCCTGCAGATCCTGGTATTTTATGACTGCATCTCCCTGTATGCAAGACACTAGTCAGTGGATGTGGTGATTTCTATGACCAATGCTACGCTACTTTTGTCTTCTTTCCTTGGACCACTATATCTGGTTTTCTAGCATCTATCTTTTAAACTGTTGGTAATGGGTGATCCCATGTGATATAAACATCATTTTCTATGATGCTTTGTGGCTCATGTTTCCAATGTTTTTCAGCCACTTTGATAACATAATGTTTGCATTACGAATAAGGTCCACAATGATTCTTTCTATGGCCTTGCAGATGAGGCTAGTCAAGCTTATAGGCCTATAATTCCCAGGGTCGGTTGATGGTCCCCTTTGTGGAAATTAATTACTGTTGCTGTCTTCCATTCCATCAAAACATAGCTATTTCACAGGCTGTGGTTAAACAGAGATCCAAGTGGGTCTGCTAGGTCAAGTTTTAAGTTGTTTAAAAGGCAACCTGGGATCGTGTCTGTTTCCACTGATGCCGTGTTTTGGCCTTACAGAGCACCGAGGTGGCCTGCTCTCTTGAGATAACAGGCTGAGGAACGGTGGCAGATATACTTTGGGGGATGAGTAGAAGGGCAAGGGGGGGGCGAAGTTTGCTCCAAATCTGCCAGCTAGCAGGTTGGCTATTACCTCTGGTTGAGTATGGGTGGTGCCATCCACAACCAGCTAAATGCATAGCTGGGTATTCCCTTTTAGATTCTGGATGTACTTAAAGAATGTCTTATTATCCTTAGCTATGGAGGCTATTTTTTCTTCATAATTAGTTTTGGAGGACCTGACAAGATCTCCAATTTGTTTGTTTAAGCTAGAGAGGGATTTCTTACCCTTGCTGAGCCATTTCCCTCTTGTTCTTGGACAGTAGTTTATTTCTCTTGTTGTATACCCTGTTTATACTAGGAGTCCACCAGGGTCACTTTATTTCTTCGGCAAGACCTGGTTTTAATCTAGTCAGGTACACAGCCATTTCTCTATAACTACTTAAGTGGTTGTACAGGGCATTTGTATACACTTCTGCAAAGGAGTTAATGTTATCTGCATTTGAGGGGGCTTTGAAACTCCTTATACCATCACTTAGTAAGAGGTAGTTTGTCTCTGAAAAACTCTTAAGCATTTTTGAGCTTGATGGGGTATCTGGTCTTATAATTACATCGAATAAGACTGACTTATGGTCAGTGTTAACAGGGAGAACATCACGGGGGGGAGGAACTGCTCTCCCATGTTAGTGAGTACTATGTCCATGACATTTGAGCCTCTTGTGGGTGTGATGACTAGCCCTTCCACAGCATTTGCACTGACAAAAAGTCTCTGAGCCAGCATGTTTTTGGTCATGTATCTTTCCCAGTCGAAGGTAAAATTACCCATGAGTAAAGTGTTGGGCTGTATTGCAAGTGACCCCAGTAAGTCCAGGTATGCAGTACACCTTTCCTGTTTCATGGTGGAAGACCTATAGGTAGCTATGATGTTGTATGGGGCTTTGCCTACAGTCAATTGGACATGGAATAGCTCAAGAGAGTCATAGTGTCTGACCAGTCTCGAGGTGTACTTATCCTTAATGAAGATTGATACATCTCCTCCTCCGGTTCATTCGTGCTCAGTTTGTAGTCTGAATGTATGGAAGGCATTATAGCCCTGCATGACCAGGCTGGTTTCCATGATTTTGAACCATGTCTCACTGACTGCACAGACATCAACATCTTCCAAAGTGAGGAGTGTTTCCAGGGAGGGCAATTTCTTGGTTAGGCTCCTAGCATTAAGCAGCAGTACCTCGAGTTTATCTAGAGAGAATTTTCTTATGTTGGGAGGTTGGGTATTTTGACACGGCCTAAAAAAGTCACAAAAGGGGTGGCTAATGCCTTTGCCAGAATCTGAAAGCCTAGAGGAGACAGGTGCAGACCATATCTGGCAAAGCAGTGCGGCCTGTTGAACATATCTTCCCAGGTTGACAGATATTGGATCCCACTAGACTGACATCAGTAGTTATGCCAATTATTAAAGTCAATCATTTTTGTTTGTATTGTGGCATCATACTTTGAAAAAGCAGAATGCTGCATAAGGCTAAGCTTATACGTGCCTGTGACACAATCTGAAAGCTCAAGTCTCAAGTTACTCACCCTCATATGGACTATTGGACTATAATGGAGTCATACCAGTACTTGTAGAGTGACTTGAGTGCTTGAGTAATTTGACAGATGCTGGCACCTGACAGGTAGCCAACCGTAACCAGCTCCTTATCCAGCTTAGTGAGGGGAACATCTGTGCATCTCACAGTGGATTTACCTATGCCCAATACATTATGTTTTGTGGTGTTATGCCTTATGGGCTTATTTGTTGAGACTCTGGTGTGTGTATGTGTTGTGGCTGTTTTTTGCATTGTCATATGTGTAAGTGGTTTCCGTTTGGGAGGCCTCTGATCTTTTGGTATGTTACTAGTGAGCAATCACCTCCACATATGTGGGTTTGTGTGTCATGTCGTTATTCAGTGTGGGAATTGTGTGCGTGTAGGCTGACAACTTGTCCGGCATTCAATTCATCCTTATGCAATTGTCTTGCCTCCAATTTCATAGTGTAATCACATCTCTCACATAAAGTGTTTGTTTCAGGAGTAAGTGGTTGTCAGTATACATGAGAACTGCTACATTGCCTCAGGATGCCCATGTCTATCACGCTGGCCAGAGAGAAGATGAGAAACTGCCCATCCATGACAGCAGGCTTTTACTGTATGCTTTATTACGGAAGGGACTGGGTTAATGTGACAGGATTGTGATGGTAGGGCCAAGATTACAACAGGGATCTATAATTTGTGTAGGCTAAGGTTGCTCAATAAGGCAACACTGCTCAGTGCACAACTGAGTTGCTCCTAGAGCAGCAGAAAAACTTAGAAGGGTTTTACTGACAGCTGTTTAAAGAAAAACTAAGCTTCTAAGCTTTTGCATCCATACAGGCCAATGTTAACCGCCGCTGAGTGAAGAGCAGCACCGAACGTACGCGAGGCTTAAATATAAATAAAGAGAAACATGTTTTAAGGTAACTACCAATCAGGAAAACACACAATAAAGCCTTCCACCGGCAATCCTCAACTCATATCAGCACACTTATGCCACTAGGGTGCAAAAAACACCTTCTTAAATGTAGAATAGCTGGTTTTGAGCCCAAGTGTAATAAGACCACATAAACTACCTACAACAGCCCTACAACTCACAGATACAATCTAATACAGTGCAATTAACTACTTAAAGCAGCAAAGACAGTACATTTTTATGAAACTGCTGAAGTAAAGTCACAGTACAGAAGAGAAGTGCAAAAACATACTTAGAGCTCTTGTGTGCATTTCCCAGCAAAGATAGAACAGGTAAACACCTATTGAAATTAGATGAATAATCCCTGTCCTAATGTAAAAGCACAATAAAGGAGTGGCTGGAATGAATTGCTACTACAAACAAATGTAAAGATATGGATACAGCAGTGTACTTTAAACAGTTTATAAAAGTGCGATTGTTCAATAAAAGTACTTCCCTTTGTATAAATCAACCAAGAGCCACTCAACTGTACAGAATTTATAAAGGCACTAAAAACAACATAAGCTGATTAATAAGTCCTCCACCCAATAAAACTACATGCAGAAATCTCAAGTGCTTCCCCAACCTAAACAGACCAGGTTACCTCCCAGTGTACTAGATGGAAAATCCACTAACAACTTGATGTAAAAACAAGTGCTTATTAGACTGTAAAATGCACTACTTTATCCAACATCTAGCTAGACAATGAATTCAGATCAAGTAAATCAGTAGGACAAAGAGGCAAAAATGCACTTTGTCAATATAAGCACAAGGAAAGGCAAATAAATAATTCAAGATATCTACAGCTCCTCCATATCAAATTTTTACTCAACAGACTTGCCCAATACTACCAATACTCCACCCTGCACCCTTTCCATTAAAGAAGAATATGATCACTATCAAATCACAGTTCAAAAAATGACAGAGCAAGACAACCTAGCTCTGAGGTCAGGTTATTAATATAGACCTCAGCCAACACATACAGAGCTTGGCAGCATCATCTGCAAGGAAATATAGGACTACAGACGGAAAGAAATCCAGAGTGATATGGTTAGTGGAAGAAATAAACTTCAATTCAAGATCAGGGAACTAAGCCGCAGAAGCTCAAAACCACAACAAACAAGGCAGTGGTTCACCACCAAGCCCAATGCCTTCAGATCCAATATGAAGACCAAATCTAATACCTGACCAAGTCTACGAGTTGCAGAAATAATAACCTGAGCAAATCCAAAACCTTTCATTATGCAACTATGAGTGGCCCACTCTAGCAGGTCCCTTGGCTTCATCTATGGCTTTTTTGAAACTGTTGGATTCTACAAGTATTCTAGAAGCTGCTACCTTGTCCTCTGTACATACTTTTATGAAGAAGAATCAACTTGATTCTAATCAAGTCCACATCTAGTTGTGCTAGGACCATTCTCCAGGGGCTCCTGGACTCCTCTCCTTCCACCTCCCAAATGTAGTTATCCAAGATAATCTGTCCGTATAGCTAAGGCTACTACAGCAGTCATCTATACAATGAACACAGTATAGTTGTCCAAGTAAAATGTACCATAACAGTGGCTGTTTAAATGATTACTACTGCAGCAGCCACTCTCTCCCCCCACCCCCCTTGTTTTTTGGTCTGTTTATGCCAGGATATGGACATCTACTTTATTTTGTTCCGAGCATTGCCCTTAAAGGGCTCAGCTTCCTTCTGTCTGCTGGAAAGAAAGCTCTGAAGGGCTCAGCACCCAAACTTGCTTTTTATTCAGATCAGCTTGAGCGGACTGACAGTTTAGGCATTTCAAAGGTGCCCTGAACCTTTGGAAGCTGGCATGCTATAACACTATATAGCTAAGGCTACTGCAGCAGTGATCATTCGTTCACCTACTTTTATGGTAGGTTTTACTTGCACAACAATACTTTGTGCATCTATTACTCTATTTGTAATGATTTTCCCAGCCAGTGTAACTTATCATGAACAGTCTCTTTTGCACTTCATAGTTTATGTGACTTGTTCTTAACCATATTTCTTTATTTTGTTGATTAGCTGCCACTTAAATTGTAACCCTTAAACATCAAACTTTCATCTACATCTTTAATTGAAAAGTATGGTTGCACTACTTTCTTCCCAACAGATTTCTATTTGAATCACCAGGTCACAGTGACCGTGCATCTCTGGATCAGTCTCACTACACTGCTGAAATTCTAAGCTTCTTTTGAATCATAGGCATTCATGGAACCTGCTGGATCTAGCTTTGTTTGTGTAACTTGAGCACTAATCCAGGCATTCTCTAAAGTATTCAATTGTATTTATTACTGCTTGGTAGTAACTTGATTAAAGCGTAGCTATCATTCTAAGTCTTTTGGATTAAGCACTTGGGCTTCAGACCAGTTGTTTTACATTAGGAAGGTTTGTGGCATGCACTGTGGTGGCAGGACAGGTAGCTTTCATCCTTCTAAGTTGGGAACTGCTGATTGAGAGCCCAGTGTCTGTTATTCTTAAAGTGTATTAGTTCTGCTTTAAGCACTTGGGCTTCAGGCCAGTTATTTTACATTAAGAAGGTTCGTGGTCTGCACTCTTGTGGGAGAGGAGGCTGGACTCTGCCCTTTTGAGCTGGGAATTTCTGGTTAAAGGTTTATAGTGCCTGAATATTTGAACTGTATCTTACTGAAATTGGTACACCTTGTTTGCTGTAGCATAGACTAGATCAAGGCCTGCTGAATCTAGCTTTGTTTATATGCTTGTTGTTTGTTTGCTTGTTATTTCCCTGCAACGCTAGTTCCACCTAATACGCGGCTTCTCAGTGCTTCTGTGGATCACTAGTGATATCTGCATTGCTTACTGTACTTATTTCCTTGTTTCACTTGAAAGAAAGCTACTGTTTGTTGTTTTTGCATTTAACTTACCTGTAACACATTGCACTTAAGTTACCTGGCACTTGCTCACTAAAGCAATTATATAAGTCAGCACTAAAAATTAAAAGCACTACACCCTCACTCCCCACTGGCCCTTGTTTTCAATTACTAAGGAATTCCCAATATTATTCTAGCATGTCCAAAGGTCAGTTGTCAATCTCCTCTCCGGTCCAGCTGGTGAATCTGGGAATCTTGAGGCAATGTTACAACTGCCTCATGTACACAGACAACCCTCTCCACCTCCCAACAAATTCCAACACATGTGAGAGATGCAACCATACAGCCAAACTGGAGGCTAAGCTCTCTCAACTCAGTACTGGCATAACCAGTCAGGAGGAGAAGGAAACCACACTCACTACAATTCCAGTCTCACATAGACTTACCACGACAGCAAAAAAAACACAATCACACAAAAACATACTCGGAGGCTCTAAATAAAGATCTGCCTAAGCAGCAGAGACCTCCACAGCAAACACCCAAGCAACCGCTACCCCAAAACAAAACACATGCAACACATATCTCACAAAGCCAGTGTGCCGAACAGTCACAGCCCTTAAGACTAAACAACACACCTGATACACTTGTAATAGGTGCCTCTATCGTCAGGCACACTGACGTACCGCTCACCAGGCTGAACAAGGAGAGGGTCACAGTGAGCAGCCTGTCGGGTGCTAGGATCCGCCACATAACACAAGCACTCAGGTCACTCCAAGGGAAGTACAAATATGACTCAGTCACTGTCCAGGCTGGTGTGAATGACCTGAGACGTACCTCCCTGGACTATATGAAAAGAGACAAAGGAGCTCTCTGAGCATGTAGTCCAGGCCGGTATGACCATGACCTTGAGTAGCATCTTACCCTCACCAAGAATGATGCCACAATATGAAGACAAGATGATCAATTTCAACAATTGGCTTAAGTACTGGTGTCATTCAAAGGGGATCCAATGCCTGTCAGCTTGGGATGATATGCACGACAAGCCACGATGCTTCGCTAGGAACGGCTTGCACCTGTCACCCCTGGGCTTTCAGATATTGGCAAAGGCTCTTGCTACCCCCATAGTGCCTTTTTTAGGCAAGGCTCAAAAGACAAACCCACCTCCATAGGTATCACAAGGGATAAGAAACTAAGAGTAATGCTACTCAACTCCAGAAGTCTAAACCTCAAGATGCACGCACTCAAAACTCTCCTTGGCATGGAGAACATAGATATCTGTGCAGTAACAGAAACCTGGTTCAGGGCTCCCGAGACCACCCCAGCACTACCAGGTTATACCTCATACCATGCTTTTCGGCCCCAAAACTTGGACCGAACCACAAAAGGAGGGGGAGTATCGATATTCATCAAAGATACCCACACCTCCAGGTTGGTGGCAAAGAACGAAGCATCAGAGACTATCCATGTGCAACTAACAGTGGGTAAAACTGCCTTCCAGTTTATAGCCTGCTACAGACCACCCTCCGAAACCCAGGAACCCCACTCGGCCTTCCTGAGAACACTGGAAAATATGAAGGTCTCCCCAAACACCATTATATTGGGCGACTTCAACTACCCAAACATAGACTGGGAGCATTACTCTAGCTCCAACACCATAGCCCAAAGGTTCCTAGAATTTATAAACTCAAATGCTATGGAACAACTTGTTACCACTCCCACAAGAGGAGAAAACATACTGGACCTGATCATCACCAACATGGGGACTCTATGCTCCAGACCAGAAGTGTATCCCTCACTGGTAAGATCAGACCATAAACTAATCTCACTGGATATACACATCCCGACCCCACCCGCTGCCCAGAAAAACACAGTGAAAAAATTCTCTAAAGCAAATTTCACACTCCTCAAAACTGAGGTGGAATCCTTCAAAGCCCCCGGGCCTGTGGAAAATACAGCCCAGACCGCAGAATCCTTTATAAACGCATTCTATGAACACCTTCAGGAATGCATGGATCATGTGATCCCAAATAAAACCAAGACCCAATCCTCCAAAGGCAGACGTCCTGTCTGGTGGACCCCAGCCATAAACAAACTATACAATAGAAGGAGGAAGCTACTAAATGATAGAGCAAAATCCCAAAAAGGGAAGGCATCACTGATCAGTATTAACAAAAAACTACGGGCACTCCTAAAATTGTCTAAGGCCAGCTTCGAGAGAAAAATTGCAGAGGACACTAAGGATAATCACAAGGTTTTCTTTAGTTATGTTAGGAACCTGGGTGGTAATTCCCAGATATGCTCAGAATTAGTCCAAAATGACAAAAAAATACACTGAACCCACAGACATTGCCAACATCCTAGCTGACAGATTCAGCGCAAACTTCTCCCCCCCCTCCCCACCAAAAGGGCAAATATCTATCCCAGCAGAGTGCTGCCCCCCTGACATCTCAGATGCTCAGGTAAGAGCCGCCCTCACCAAAGCAAAAAACACAGCATCAATGGGACCAGACAGTGTCCCGGGCTGCATCCTACATGAACTCCAAGAAGAGCTAAACCCAAACATAAAACTAGTGTTCAATCTCAGCCTTACTACAGGATATGTGCCCAAAGAGTGGCATACAGCAACAGTGGTCCCTCTCCATAAAGGTGGTGCCTCAATGGATCCTGGAAACTATTGCCCCATAAGCCTGACTAGCTTGGTCTGCAAAGCTATGGAAAGGATCATCATGGACCTCATAAATAAAGATATTGGGGACCTACAGACACTGGATCCTATGCAGTTCGGCTTTGTTAAGGGCAGATCCTGCCTCTTAAACCTGGTTGATTTCTTTGAAACAGTCACCAAGGCCATTGACAAGGGGAAGGTGGTCCACACAGCCTACCTGGACCTCGCAAAGCCTTCGATACAATACCCCACTCGGGCATTATAGATAAGCTCACCAGCTTAAATATAAACCCCTATGTCACTAGATGGATTGCAAACTGGCTCAAGGACAGAACCCACATGGTTAGAATTGCTGGAGCCATGTCAGACTCCAAACCAGTTACAAGTGGTGTCCCACAAGGCTCAGTCCTGGGACCTCTCTTGTTCGGTATATATTTCTCGGAGGTACAGGCCAACAAGGAAGGACTGTGGCTGACCAAGTTCGCAGATGACTGCAAACTGGGCACCATAATCGACTCTCCAGCCGACACAAGCATCCTCCAAAAGGGCCTCATAGAAACAGACAACTGGTGCCAGAGCCATGGCCTCAAGCTAAATGCCAAAAAGTGTATAGTCATCCCATTGGCAAAAACAAAGTGCCCACAAATTACCACATAGGTGGTAATCCATTAAGTACAAAAGAAGTAATTAGAGACATGGGGACCCAAGTTGATAGCAATCTCTCATTTGACAACCACGTGGCCAAATTGGTTAGAAAAACATTTTATATAGCCCACCTAATCATGAAGGGATTCACATCTAGATCAGGGGAGGTCATCGTGCCTCTTTACTCATCCCTCATCAGGCCCATAATAGAGTACAATGCCCCTTTTGGGATGTACCTTACCAGACACCTGCAGCAACTGGAAAGACCCCAAAAGTACCTCACCAAGAGGATCAAAGGGCTCAAACAGATGCCATATGCTGCCCGGTTAAAGAAACTCCAGCTCTACTCAGTGGCATACCGCCTGTTCAGAGGCGATCTGTGCCTGACGATAAAGCCATGTCCAACCCGGAATTAATGGACATGCTGCACCTCAGAAAATCCAAATCCCATCGAGCTACGCGCTCGAGAGACTTGAACCTCAGCACTGAAATAAATAGGACATGCTGGAGTGACAGATTCATAACCCAGAGGCTCCCTTCACTCTGGAATAAAATCCCAGTCCAGGTTAGGCAGAGTCCCTCATTGACTCTCTTCAAGAGGAATCTTGATGAGTGGATGGGAGATCGTAGGTTTACCCCGGGTATCACTTCTGTGTCACTGTTAGACAGAGGCACAGTATACTAAACTCAAAAAAGGGCATAGCAAAATAAATTTAAAATGGGTGGCGAAAGCCAAACACATTCTGGCTAGGCTTATAAATGCCCTAGGGCAGATAGCCTAGTATGAACCGATGAACCTATTATCCAGAAGCCTACAGTTTCAGTGAGTTAAGTAGTCTTACTACTTGAGCAAATATAAATGGTGCGGTATATATATATATATATATGTATATATATATATATATATATATATATATATATATATATATATATATATATATATGTGTATATATATATATATATATATATATATATATATATATATATATATATATATATATATATATATATGGCTATACACATCTGTTTTCCTGGCTTGTGCATCAAAGTCATACTTCAGTAGCCTCATCAGGATTTTCTGCATTCCTTTTTATGTCTTTAGTGAATTTTCATGTATACTTTGCAATAACTTACTGTATGTGTCCATCAGTTCATTTATTCTTGCTTCACAGCACAGAAAGATAGATCCCTTGTTATGTCCAAGATGATCAGAGTTAAAATAGAAGGCCAGGTACTAAAAGAGCTGGCAGGGCAGAAGAGGTGTTATGGGGTAGTTCCTGTTTGCCTCTTTCTGGGTGTGAGGGAAGGGATATATGCCTTAGGGATAATCATATCTCTGATCCCCTGATGACATCTTCTGGGCTTAACAGAAAGCTTCTGATTTTCAGGAGCTGCAGGGTTGCTTTTGTACGCTTCTATTTGTTTTGGAAGTGAGTGGCAGCCCCAAGCTGTGCTCATGTCATGCTCTTACCTTGAGCAGTACTAAGCATAACTGGAGACAGATGTAATGCTTAATAAAACCCATCTGATGGCTTCTTATATGATGTCCTTGCCATGGTCATACTTTTGGGTGAGCACATAATGGGAGTGTTTGGAGGCTGTGATGGTCAGTGTGAACAGAAAAGCAAGATGTGTATTAAAAACTTTTTTCCTATGTGTATAATTGAAACTTTTCATAACCATATATTGTAGCAAGCTCTTTCTTTACAAGCATACCTTTTTTGGCATTTACTACTAATGGCCCATAAACATCAGGTTTGTCTTTTAAAATCACTGCACATTTTAGTTCTGGCGGACATTTACTTGGAATGTGACAGAGTTTTTTTTCCACAATGGAATAAATCTGTGTGTGTGGTTGAGTTACTAAGCATTTTAAAACTCTCTTCTATGTACTCCAATACCATTTTGCATAATTTTCAAAGAATTTTATTAATGGTAAAGTTATGTCTAGCATTTTCAGAATAAACTTTGAAAGATACTGAATAATTTCAAGAAAACTAATGAAAACCTCTGAAGAAAATATTTTGTACGGTTACTCTTACTTTTTCAGTGTGTAATTTCAAGCCTTCACATGAAGCGACATGACATATTTATCTCAACCTCTGTGACTCAAGTTTTCCCTTTTGATCAGCTTCAGGTCTTCTCAGTCTGTTCAGTCAATCTTCTATCATGGTTTTCTATTGTCCTATTGTATTAAAAACAGCATCAACCCCCATAGCCCTTAGTGCAACAGCTATCTAAAACACGTCAACCGCTGCTGATACACTAAGTGTAAATTCTAAAATTCATGTCTTCACATAAGTGAATTAAAGATATACTGCTTGTTCAGGCTAAGAAAGGGATTCCCAGTGGGTCTGGATGTGTATCAAGGTTCAATTCTGAGCCCACTGCTATTCATACTGTGATGGCTACATCAGCAAACAAGTTGGAAATGACAGATCAACAAAGCTGCTATTTACAAAGACAGGGGCACTACAAGCAGACTCTGAAAATGAGCTTCAGCAAATAACACAGTGGAATGCAAAAAGTACAGTTTTGTACCTACCATAAATGTAGATGTTCGAGTGCTAATACAGCTGCAGTCATAACAGATGGGTTCTCCTGCCGTCAGGCGGGTCCTCGGTCAGCCGAATTCCAAAGTCTAGGTCTGGCGTCGGTTGTCGTCACTTCTTCCCTGACGTCAGTGCGACAGGGGGTATAAAGGAACCAGCCGACGCCATTTTCTTCAGTTTTTCTTGCCCCAGATGTCAGGTGCCCCCAGAAGGAAGGCAATACATAAATATGTGTAATAATGCAGTGCAATATAATCAAAATACAGTAGTTGCAAGCAAATACATCATAAATGAATACCCATATCAGGTTGTATGAGGATGTGCTAGCCTATAGGCCTGTCCCAAGAGGGGAAGGAGGGAGGAAAACCTGGACTGCAGCTGTATTAGCACTCGAACATCTACATTTATGGTAGGTACAAAACTGTACGATGTTCATCGTGCATACAGCTGCAGTCATAACAGATGGGTAGAATCCCAAAGCTAAGAAAGGGGTGGTAGGCACTAGGTGGAACTAGGAGGAGCCAAAATGCCCTGCAAGACTGCAGTGGCAAAGCCTGCTCTAGATTTGGAGTATAATGGTAGGTTGTAGTGCTTGGAGAAGGTATGCACAGAACTCCAAGTGGCTGCTTCCAAAATATCCTTGGTAGGAACTCCTCTGAGGAAGGCTGCAGAGGTGGCTGTGGCCCTGGTGGAATGAGTTCTAATGCCTGTAGGTACAGTTTTGCCATGAAAGGAATAGCAAAAGTGTATGCAGTGGGCTATCCATTTTGAGATTGTCTGTTTGGAAATTGGCTTTCCTTGAGCTCCTACCGCATAGGCCACAAAGAGCTGTTCTGATTTTCTGAAAGGCTTTGTTCTGTCCAAATAATAACGCAGTTGTCTGTGGATGTCCAAGGAATGTAGTAATCTCTCCCCTTTGTTTTGAGGATTAGGATAAAAAGTAGGTAAATGTATGGCCTAATTTAAAGCTACCCTGGATACCACATTAGGCATAAAGGACGGGTTGGTTCGTAAGGAAACTCTCTCCTGATGGAAGATGATAAAAGGCTGGACAGCCATGAGAGCCTGTAGTTCTGAAACTCTACGAGCTGAGGTGATAGCCAGAAGGAAAGCTGTTTTCCAGGACAAATATTGCAAATCTGATGAGGCAGCTGGCTCAAAAGGAGGCAAGGTCAATTTTTCCAGAATGAAATTAAGATCCCAAGCAGGTATTGGTTGTTTCCTTGGAGGTCTTAAATTCTTAGCCCCTCTGAGGAACTGTCTTAAGAGACGGTGAGAGAATAAAGGTGGATCAGTGTTGTATTCTGCAGAAATGGCTGAGGCATGGATTTTGATGGAGGAGAAAGAAAGTCCACTGCTTAGCAGTTCAGCCAAGTATTGTAGTATTTGAGGTAAATTCAGTTTTCCAGGGTCCTGGCCCTTTTTCTCATTCCAGACACAAAAACGTTTCCATTTTGCGGAGTAAGCTTTTCTAGTTGATGGCCTTCTGGCCTCCAAAATGACATCCTGCACCTCCTTGGAGAGTAGGGCCTGCTGTGATGCTAAGGAATCTTCCATGTGGCTAGATTGAGTGTTTTTAGCTGACTGTGAAGAGTTTTGAAGCTGTGCTGAGTCAGAAGAAGAGGCATTAGAGGCAGGTCCATGGTGGGGAACGCGTCAGGCTCCTCAGGAGTGTGTACCAGTGTTGCCTTGGCCAGTCCGGAGCAATGAGGATCATCTTTGGTCTGTCTGCTCTGGTCTTCAATAGAACTTTGGGCAGCAGAGGAAGAGGTGGGAAGGCATAAACTGTCATTGATGTCCAACTGAAAGAGAGAGCGTCCACTATCCAGGCCTTTGGATGGAAGATCCTTGAGCAGAATTTTGTCAATTGATGATTTTTGTGGGAGGCAAAGAGATCGATGTCTGGCCTTCCCCATTCTTGGATTATTTCTGTAAAAACTTTTGGATGCAACTTCCATTCGTGTGGGTCTGTCATATTCCTGCTTAGGTTGCCTGCCAGCGTGTTTTCCTTGCCTGGCAAGTACTGTGCTTGTAGTTCCATTTGTAAGTCCATGGCCATGTTCCAAAGTGACATGGCCAGTCTGCATAGGGGGTAAGAATGTGTTCCTCCCTGCTTGTTTATGTACCACATAACTGTGGTGTTGTCCGTTCTTATCAATAGTTGACCTGGTTGTAGAAGGTCCTTGAAAGCTATAATGGCATTTATTACTGCTAGCATTTCTTTTTGATTGATGTGAAGGTGCTTTTCTTTTTGGGACCACTTGCCCTGAATGCACCGATCTGTCATGTGCGCCCCCCAGGCGTAGTCCAAGGCGTCTGTTGTGATGACTTGATTTGCTTGAGGCTTGCTGAATGGAAGACCTGTGTTTGTTTGACATGCTTGAGCCCACCACAGAAATTCCTTTTGCAGACATGGAATTAGTGGTATTATTGTTTCCAAACTGTGGCTGTGTTGAGACCATATGTTTTTCAGGTACCATTGTAGTTTCCTCATATGCAGCTTTGCACATGGGATTAGTAAGATGCAAGATGCCATGAATCCCAGAGCCTGCAGGATTTTCCTTGCAGTCAGCCTGGTGCAATTTGCTAGTGTTATGAAGTATTGAATTAGTTGCCCCTGCTTCTCTGGCGTGAGGTAGGCCATCTGGGTGTTGTGTGTCCAAATTGGCACCCAGGAAAATTATCTTCCGAGAGGGTATTAGCCTTGATTTCTTTTTGTTGACTGTGTATCCCAGAGAATTCAAGAACATTATTACATAAGCCAGATGTTTCAGAAGAATATGCTTGCTGTCCGCTTGGATCAGGCAGTCGTCCAAATAGGGATATATTTGTATCCCTTGAAGTCTGCAGTAGGCAATTACTGATGCCAGGCATTTTGTGAATACTCTGGGCGCAGTAGATAAGCCAAAGGGCAATGCAGAGAATTGATAATGGGTTGAACCTGCAAGAAATCTGAGGTACCTTCTGCAATTTTGTCTGATTGGGACATGCAGGTATGCCTCCTTGAGGTCCAATGTTACCAGCCAAGACTCCTTGCCCAGCATGGGAAGAAGTTGCTGTAGAGTGAGCATCTTGAATTTTGGTACGAGTAGAAATGTGTTTAGGATGGATAGATCCAAAATAGGTCTCCAATCTTTTCCCTTCCTTGGCACCAGAAATAGCCTGGAATAAAAACCTTGACCTTGCTCGTGCGTAGGTACCTCTTGAATAGCTTTCATGTTTATGAGATCTGTAATTTGCCTTTGTGCCTCTGCCCTTTGATTGTGTGGCAGGTTTGGCATGCCTCTTATTTTTGGAAGGGTGTGAAAATGGAATTTGTAGCCTCTGTTTACAATGTCCAGGATCCATTTGTCCTTTGTGACAATATGCCAATTTTTTGAAAATAATGCCAGCTTTCCACCTAAGGGTGCTGCCATTTGTGACCTGGTTGGCATGCAAAGGGGAAAGTCATTGGGTTTGCTTTCTGAAAGATTGCGAGTTGTCTTCACCACCTCTTTGTGTAGGAGCTTGCCATTGTCTGCCTCTATATGATCCTTGGGATTGTCCTCTGCCCCTCGGGCGCCTGTATCTGCCTCTTTGGGGTTTGTCTGTGGCAGGAAAGGACCAGTTTTTAGAAGGCCAATTTCTACTAAAACGTGGGGGTTGAACCTGTAGAAATTCTTTCACAGTTTGCATTGATTAAGCCTTTTCCTCCATTTTCCTTAATACCTCCTCAGCATTTGCACCAAATAGTACATCCTTTTGAAGAGGGGCGTCTAGTAATTTAGCTTTGACATGATCAGGCAAGGCTTGTTCCTTGAGCCAGGCATGCCTACGTATGACTGATCCTGTAACAACAGCTCTACATGAGGCCTCTAGAGCATCAAAACCACATTGTAAGGTATGCTTACCCACTTGTTCTGCACTATGCATCAAATCCTGCAACTCCTTCAAGTATGGTTGTTCAGGTTGTGACATTTTACTTTTCAATTGTGATAACAAAAACTGTTGGTATTTTAGCATATGAAACTGACAGTTTAAGGTCCTCATGGATAAGGTAGCCGAGGTATATACCTTTTTTCCCCACCTTTCTAAGGATCTGGAAACTCTCTCGGAAGGCAATGGATTTTTAGCAATGGAGGCCTTAACTCCCTTGGGGCCCTGTGAGATGGTTTCTGGATCAGCAGCATGGCTTTTGTATAGAAATTGGTGAGAGTCAGGGACCCTGTAGTACCTGTCAGGCTTAACTGGAGCTGGAGGTAGAGAGTCCGGGTTAAGGCAGGCCTCCGAGTAAACATCATCTAGGATGTCCAAGACAGGAGGTATAGCCAGAGGCCTGTGCTGAGGAAGCAAGAGAAATTCCCTGAGCCTTTTCTTGGAATCTGAATAATCCTGGCCTTCCCAGTGGAAGTGTTCCCTTAAGGTATGCAAAGTTTCTCCAAATGAGTAATCCTCAGGGGGGGATACAGAAGGGATGGACTCCTCCGCATCAGAGTCTTCAAAAGGGGAGTAAGAATGTTCCTGATCATCAGAGTGCTCTGAAATAATGGAGCCCAGATCAGAGGAGGGGGAATCTTCCTCCACTCTAGGCCTTTTGTCCGGAGGGGGCTGAGAACCTCTGATAAGAGTAATTAAATCCTCATCCATTTTAAGCATCTGTTTCTTAGGCATGGGGCCTGGAGATGGGCCCTGTGTAGCTGATCTCTTAGAGTGCATGGTTGCTTTAGACTTTGTGAAAGCCTTGATGGAGAAAGAAGAGGAAGGTGTGAAGACACCTTGAGTGGAGGTGGACCTGTCCACATTCTGAGTATCAACGCCAAGAGTGGCTTCGGTATCTGTAGTCGGGGTGTGGGCCGAGGAGCCTGCGACCTTGGGCACAGGAGACACCATCAAAGACAGGTCGTCGGTAGTCAGGGGCTGCTCAGTCGCCTCGCTGAGAACCGGACCACGTGTAGTCGGCTTTGGCGTGGTGTCGGTAGAGGCTGCGGACCTCGTGTGTCGGTCCTTGTCTTTGTGTTTTTTAGACAAAACCGGAGTCTGAGTATCCGACGACATAGTGTAGTTAAATGCTTTCCCAAAATAATGCTGGGCGAACTCCGCCCGACGCTTAATAGTGCGTTTGTTGAATGTAGCACAAAAGCGACAGACCGAGACAATGTGGTCTGGGCCTAAACAAGGTATACAGAGGGAATGGAAATCCTTATGCGGTATTTGCTTCCCACAAGAAATACAATTATTAACCTTGTCTGACATCGGTCTGAGGCAAGAAAAGGTTCCCCAATGGGGTACTTGGCTTTTAAGAAGACTTCGGTTTCCAAATTTTCATAATCTCAGGAGCTGGCCGACCGGCACTTGCGAACTGCTTCTGCTTCGGGCACTGCGCGGCAAGAAAGACTGAAGAAAATGGCGTCGGCTGGTTCCTTTATACCCCTGTCGCACTGACGTCAGGGAAGAAGCGACTACAACCGACGCCAGACCTAGACTTTGGAATTCGGCCGACCGAGGACCCACCTGACGGCAGGAGAACCCATCTGTTATGACTGCAGCTGTATGCACGATGAACATCTGAAGGCATATGGGATGAAGCTGAGTACAGGCAAGGCATTGCTCATGGCAGCAAATTGGGGTAAGAGTGGAATCAGAATAAGCCAAAAATTGAGAGGAGAGAAAGTAGATTCTTGAAACTATTAACTTGCTCTTCTGAGAGATGTGGTTGAACAGAAGGGAAATCTGAATGGGGGAGGTCAAAGCTAGAATCACAGGTGCTGCAGGCAGCTGGCACAAAGGGTACAGATTAGTTTGTGACAGAATAATATCAAAGAAGTTGAAATGGAAAGTATCTAAGAGTGGAGCTGTCAGTGATTCTGTATGGCACAGAAATCTTGGCAGTGAATGCAGAGCAACTGAGGAAGTTTGAGCTGATGGAGTGTCCAAAACAGACAGTAGGATGCACACAGAGTAACAGGTAAAGGAATGAAGGTATTAATGCTAAAGAACCCCTAGCTGAAAAGAGACCTGATTAAATTAGTTCAATCACATGTGCAGGAAAGCAGAAGATGATTTAGAAAGATAGACAAGGGAGACAGAGGAGGAAGACAAGAGGAGACAGACATCTAACAGAGGTGGCTGGATTGCATGAGAGAAGACGTGCAATATTTAGGCTTGGCTATTGAATAAGGTAGGAGGTGGAATCAGCTGATGCAACAATCCCAACTTCACGTAAAATTTAAAAAATGGGAGATGACGACTTGTTTGCCAAACTTCCTGGTATGCATCAAGCCCAGATTCGTTTCTCCTATGGTAGACACCACTTCTGTGATATTCTCTTTTTTGCAGCTTTAAGACCTTGTGGCTGTTCAGACTGCATGACTTAGCATGGTTTTTCTACAGAAGTCAAGTTAACCCATTCACTGGGCTGACAGTTTCTTGTGCTTTATGCAGTTAATCAGCTCGGAACTTTCTTGGAATATGCACTATTGGTAACAATTCAAGATCTGTCTGAATATGTAAACTTCACGTAAACAGCTCAAGATAGTAAATTAGAATTTTTTTCATGGAAACTGATCATCAGTGTGCACACTTTTGGGCCAAAAAGTAACTGTATATTTGGGCAGTGAATACTCTTCACTATAACAAGCCTCTCACAATTTGAACAATGTTTGATTGAGGAATCTCCACTGATAACCATCGAGAACTGAATTGTGCATTTTCTCATTCTTAGATTCATACCAAAGTGCATTCTAATCTGGTGGCTTCATATGATGAGCAGTAGAAGCAAGAGGCTTCCATATTGTTGAATTCAGTGTATTTACTTCAGCTGTTTCTTACACATCAGTTACTTTATTTAATATTAAATTTAATTCTCTTCTCCTCCTCTGATCATTTCTGATGAAGCAAACAACTTTGTGTTGTACTAATGAATTGCTTAATAATAATTATTATAATTGTACAACAACAGCATAGCCCTGCTAATGATGTCACTCATGTTCATTCCAATTGTGTGTTCTCAGAATCACCACTACTTACCTGGGATTAAATGCCTCAACTGTTATCTTCAGATGGTACCCAGGGTTGAGCAAAAATGTCAAGTGACAATTATCAAGGAACCATCTTCCTGTGATCCCTCTTTAGGGCATTTCATTCAAATGCAAGGTCAAGCTGCACAAACACTGGGATCATCTCAGACTTACTGCAGGAAACTGACATTGCATTCATTACTCAGATATGGCTGAATGATAACTTTGGCCCTTATCTAGCCTCTGCTATTCCACCTAGATTTCAAAGTACTACAGTGCCTTACAGGAGTAAGATCAGGGGTGGGATGACATTCTGATTTGGTCTTGGGACTATGGCTAAATAAGGCCGCCTCTAGGGAGACCATCAATTTTAAACATATTTTTGTTGTTAGAGCAAGTTGTAGGTTTCTCCTTGTCTACTGTCAAGGTGGTTGCATGAGGACATTCCTGTAAGAGTTTACGGATTTCTTCCTTAATTCAGTCAATGCCCTTGAGTGTGTACTTGTACTTGAAGGTCAGTGGAACAACAGGTAGCACACTCGCTGCTGTTGCTGCAGACCCTGGGTTCTGTTCTCACACTAGGTAAATTGATTACTGACATTGTTATAGCATTAGTGGGTGATGCACTGAGTATGCCATCCTTTGGATGAGACTTTAAATCAAGGACCACCTGCTTGAGTTGGTGGTAGCTCAGGTGGATGTGAAAGAACCCACTGCACGTATCAAAAAGAGTAGGAGAAGTTCCCTGATGCCCTGGCCAAATTTTCCCTAGTTGTATAAATACCACTTACGGTCTCCCCTGAAAAGAAGCTACTAGCCTAGTGGAACTAACCTGGTCAACACAGGATGAATGAATAAATAAATATGTAGAGAGGACCAAATAGCAGCTTCTAGAATACTTACAGAATCCAGCCCTTTCCAAAAAGCCATAGATGAAGCCAAGGACCTGGAAGAGTGGGCCATGACCCTGCATGGAGTAGTTTTGTTGAGTATAATAAAAGGTAACAGACATAGACAGACATTTGGAAATGGTCTTTTTAAAAGTATGTCACAATCTTCAGACAGACCATTAAAACACAACACTCCTAGTTTTAAAATAATTTTTCTAAGAAAGAAAGTAATGAGACATCAAAAAAAACAAGAAAATAGAAGTTTTTTGCCCCAAAGGGAACTTATCTGCCCAGCAAAGAAAAGCAAAAGCAGACAGTTGATCCTGAAAAACCTCACAAGTGTAATCTTTGGTGGCAGTAAAGCTCTAAAGGGCTTTGCTCCCAAACTTGTCTTTCAATCTGCTCAGCTCAAGCTGCCTAGTTCAAGTGTGTGGAAGGTGCCCTGAAGCTTTGGAAGCTGGCCAGCTGTTATATCCTTGGCAGGACATTACCTAACTTTACTAAGACTACTGCAGCACTGATCAATATGATAAACACCTGTAAAGTGTTCAGTATTTTGTTACAGTAACAATAATCCAAGAAAAGAGATGATGCTTTCAGGAATGCTACAGAATAAAACTAGGAAGGGAGCTTGTTTCAGCTTCAAATCTATTTGCATTTGTTCTGTACAGATTGTTATCTGAAGTCTTAAAAAATCATGAAGTTAACACATAATATAAGCAGAGGTGTGATGTTAAGTCATCTTCTCAATACATGGGATTCTTGATGTAGTAGGATTGGATAATGGTCGATAGTATGTAATTATAGAATTCAGGAGATTTTCAGAGCAACTCCAAGTCTTAACTATCTGTAAACAAGCAGTCAACTCAAGAATGCTGCAGAAATTGTAAAAATATAAATAAATAAATAAATAAAAGGAAGAAATTACAGAACACTAACTCTAAATCAGATTAAAGAGCAAGACTGTTACACCTATGCCCTTACCACTGCCTGAAGGCCCTCATTACATTCAAAAAAAGACTTCAACAAAAATAGTCTGGCCAAAATGTCCCTTTCTTGTAACAAAAAGGAACAAACAACAGAGTAAGACTACAGATATGTTGTGAAGCAGCAGTAGTCTACATCATTTCATTCACATTGATTATAGAATACTACTAGGAATCAGATACATTTGTTCAAAAGGAATATCTCACAGTGACATTATTGAAAAGACATTTAACATGTGGCACCTCCAACAAAAAGGCAGTCAGAGAAGCTTCTACAGAGATGTACAAATATCTGTCCAAAAGGCATCTATAGCACAAAAGCAAACTGAAGCTAAATGTTCGTCTGAGCTTAAAATATCCGGATAACAGTTCCTGTTGACAGTCCTTCCCAAATATTTCCAATCTAGCATCAACGTTTTCAAATTTATTACCAAGTAACTTTGCATTTCATGGAAATTCAATTAAGTTATACTTCTGCACACCACATAACAGAATTTTATCACGTTTACATCAGCTGGCAAAGTCTGACACTGTACTGAAGAATAGTTTATCCATAGCAACTACATCAGCAGAATAAATTAGTTGTCCGAATTGAATTTAGTTTATTATTTTAAAAAAGGCAAAAGTAGCTAAAAAAATCTCTAATTCTGGATTGCACACACAGGTAACCCATACTGGACAGTAACTGTCTGCTACTATATTTGCCGACATGATTGTAGAAGACCTTTTTCTGAATGAACACTTCACAGTCTACTATCTTGCAAATGATACAGATAGTGGTGGGCTTATGAAGTTTTTTTATACATGAAATGTCCAAACTGTGAGATGGATGGGTAACTGTCGGGGACAAGTATGCAATAATGGAGACTGTATGACTAGCATTAATGAAGGAATCCAAGAGTGTTTCAGAAGACTACCTCAAGAATTTTACAATCAGTAAGGTCATAACACACTGAATTGTGTAGCTGGTAATGCTTGGAGATCATCGGTACCATCAGTCTCAATCTCTCCCTCTACCTCTATAGGGAGCCTTCAAAGACAGCATTCATAACTTGTCATCTACATCACAATCTTGGTGCATTTTTTGCTCACTGCAATGGTGACATGCTGCTCTTCTACAGCCATTTCCCATACTTGTCCTCTCACTTCCACCAAATCATGGTGGCCTGCTATATAAACCACACCAGAAGGCTCTCCAAATCTAGGTGTGCCTGAAGTTCTAATGGGTATGAGCTGCCGTGCACTAACAGTGGGATCAGGCCAGGCAAAGGCCAGTCATACTGCAGCTTGCAGACTTTTTATTCTACTTTAAACCCTGCCTCCCACTGATGTGCATGGCTGACATCATAATGGAGACATGGAATGGCATAGCAAGACAAACGCTCCCACATACCTAGTGACGTGCACCTCTGTACTGACCCACCTACAGCAGCAACTGCTCTCACTCTAGCCTTGGTACAACCATCAAGACTTCTAAACTAGCAATGTTTTTGGCGTGCCCATTCACCTTCCCTACCTGGAAGAGGCAAGCAAGCAAGCAAACCAATGTCTTGTCATTCCTCTTCCATCAGGCCAATACTACTAGCCCATGGGATGCTAACTGAACCAAAAAGTCACTTGGGTCATAGTCAGGGTTTCAACTCTCAATGTCATACAGCTGCCGTGTTGCAGCATTCTCAGTGATCATGGCCAAAGTTTTTCAGCAAAGGTTGCAAATGCAACCTTTAAAGCAGGAAAGCTGCAGCATAAAAAAAAACATCAGTTTAGGACAAGAATGTGATATAAAATAACTTGAGCAATAGTGTGTGTATAATTATTTGGGAATTGATGAAGGATCAACACTAAAGCATGAACAAATGCAAATAAAACTTAGTAAGGAATACTATAGAAGACTTAAATTAATCCTGAAAACAGCGTTGACATCTCGGAATAAAAATTCAAGCTATAAAACAATTTGCTCTTCCTGTGCTAAGTTACAGTTTTGGAGTGACTGAATGGGCCCAAAAAGTGTTGGATAGATTAGACAGGAAAACAAGAAGGAAGCTTCATGTTCATCAAATGATTTATAGAAATCAGTGCACACCAAGATTATATATTCCCTGTTTCAATGGGCTTCCTTGAAATTGATTACATGTATAGATCTGCAATCGTGGGACTGCACACATACCTGTAGACCTCACAAGATCCAAACATATTGAAAGTTTTGAAATATGAGGAAAATAAATCTAAGATGACTTCCCTTCATACTCTAGCAGAAGCATATCGGCGTCAAGTGGGAATGGAAATCAAACCAGAAGCAGATAAAAAATCAGGCAGCAACTGAATGTACCATAAAAAAGAAAGAATACAAGGTGAAGGATCAGTTGAGAAGGCAAGAAATGTGGAAAATGCATAAATACAGTTACAAGTACAGAAAACTCCTGGGAGAACCTCATGCTGATCAGGACCGAATGCAGAAATGGTTAAAGAGAGGCAAACTCAAACCAAAAGATGAAAGCTTAATACTAGGGGCCCAAGACACTGGGCTACATGCACGTTGGTTTGCAAAGTCCACTGAACACGTGGGAGAAAAAGACAAATGTAGTTTTTGTAAAACAGAACTTGAAACAGTTGCACACCTTGTTGCTGGCTGTGATATATTAAGGGCAGAAGGACTGTATACTGAAAGGCATAATGTGGCAAGAGTATTGCACTAGGGAATGTGCAAACGTTATAATACTGAAGTAGCTGAAAAACACTGGAAACATGACCCACAAAGCATCACAGAAAATAATGAAGTTTACATCACTTGGGATCACCCACTACCAACAGTTCCAAAGACAGATGCCAGAAAACCAGATATAGTAGTTCCTGAAAAGAAGACAAAAGCATTGATCATTGAAATCACTACACTCAGTCACTACAGCGTCTTGTGTAGAGAGAGACAAATTAATATAAAAATATCAGGATTTGCAGGCAGAAATGAGAGCAATGTGGAAGAAAGATACCCAGACAGTTCCAATAGTAGCAGGAGCAGCGGGTCTTATAAAAAAGAATCTATAATCGTATTTAGATATTTTACCAATACAAGTCACTCCATACGAATTGGAGAAGGCACTTTGTGGGTGCTGCGAAGAGCACTTTCGACTAACATCAAAGATTGAAACAATACTTATTTCATGAACTTTACTTGTACTTTGACTTAGGACTGGAGTCAATTCCAGTTATGGTATTAGAAACACAAAAGACTTGGATAAATTTAAAAAAGGGTAAAAATATGTGCATCATGTTCAAAGTGCTGGGCAGAAAATTGGAAAGCTCTCAAATATCAGTCTGCTCAAATACAGGATTCTCACCTGGATACCTAAAATTATTCAATGATCCAACACTGGTATCAAAAGCCAAATCATAAGGGTGACACCATTAGGCTTAATTCTTACTGTCATTATTTAATTATAATACTAATAATATGTGTTGTAATAGTTCCATTACATGCAAAAAGAAAGACAAGCGTTTTCATTTCTAAAGCGGATTCTAAAATTCATTTTAACAGTCTGTACCTGCTTTAGCTAAGGTATTTAAGCCTATATTAGTAATTGCAGCACATAGTTGCACTGCATTTTGTTGATTAAACTATCTAATTGCTGGTATGTCAGGACTAGTCTTACATTAAGGCATTTCCAAGACAGTCAGCGCAGAGCTAAGGATCTAATAGTTTTTCCCTTCCACCCATCCTGTTGTAGCTGTGTTCTTAAACCCAGTGTACCTGTTCCTGCCTGCCCCTTATTATAATTTGACAACATAATTCCCTAATTTTTAGCAATTTATTGGCTGCTGACAATAAGCACATAAGTTTCATTTTGCAAAGTCTCTCCCCCACCTACTCACCAGGTTAAAATACTTTCAATAAAATTGCTTAACACTGAGTGTACTGATACCGCTTGAACTCATTTTAGTATTAAATTAGCGAGTTGTTTTTTTTACTACACTGGTTCCTGCTGGTGACAGGAGGTGGTTTCCAGGCTAGTTGTTTTTTAATGAACTTTATATACTCAGTAGCAAATCCACCCAAACATTATCCTAAAACTGAACTCTAAGCAGTTATAGTTACCCCTGTCCTCAGAGCATTCCTGTCGGTATCATGGAGCAGCACTTCCCCACGACTTCTCTTGCTAGACTGATTGAGATGGTTATCTTGAGACAAAGTAAGAATGGTCTCATGCTGTCTGCCGATCGCCTATTACACAAACAGCATAAAAGTGTGTGAGAGGTGTACATACATAATATCCTTGGACGCAAAAAATCTCATACACAGTAAACCCGAACACCAAAGTTGTCAGCAGTACACCACACGTCACCTCTCCAAGGCCATCACAATACACATAATCCATCATATGCTGAATTCTAAAGATTAACTTGTCTAAACCTCAAAGACCTCCAAAACACAACACAGGCACAAGGCACTTTCAACATATTAAGCCTACTTCCTCACACACCACAGAGAGTCCTAAAGTTACAGATGCCGAGCCTGTAAGGAAAGCATCAACCCAATTAAACATTCTTGTTAAGGGTGACTCCGTTGCATGACATACAGCTATTCCTCTTACCAGACTGAGCAAGGAAAGACATAGCCAACTTTAGGAACCAGCAAATCAAAAACAAAGATATCTCTAGTTATAGTAACAGTGTTTTGTCAATTAACAGGTTGCATAACTTCATTAAATGTTTTACTACCGATATACTGCCTTTCAGTTTGTTAAATCACTCTAGTGGGCATTCTATCCAATAAAATTATCATCGTAGCCAGCTTTAAACACTTGAAATACCAGTGGCTGCAGCCCCCCTCCCCTCAAACCATCCTGGATTGTGCGAGTCCAACAAAAGCTGAAGCTGGATGGGGAAAAATGAGGAGAAAAAAAAGATTATTCATTTTCCAATTACATGCTTCATCTGAAAAATGGCTGTGATATGACCCTGCAGGAAGGAAGATGGTAATCAATGAATGAACATGAGCAAGGTAAGAGCTACAGATAAGAAGCCTAGATTGACAGACTCTCTTTCAAGGAATTTTATAAATGCTAGCACAACGCCAAATACTATAACTCTCAACTTCTTTGTTAAAGAATTATAGGCAAAGTCAAAAATAATAGCAGAACAAAGGCTCAAAATCAGGAACGCTTTTTAAATATTACTCCAATTCACTTAAAGTTAATAGAAATAACATACTTTGCATCCGCATACATTTTTTGGGGGCAAAAAGAAGTATGAACCTCTGATGTCTGGATTTATTGGCAATCTGTAATCCTGAATGACTTACCAGTAAATCAAACTTTTTAAGAGGGATAGAGCAAAATTATAATCCAAAATCAGATAAACTCTGGGAAATCAGATAGTTACAGATATGCATTCCTCCTAAATGAGGTGAATAAAAATGATTTACCCTGCTGCTGTTTGACGACTGCTGAACAATGGTCACTGACCTGGACTGGCAGTATTAGTGTTGCAAAATGTATTGCTACTTGATGAAATCAGTGGAAAACTAGAATGTGTGGTGTGTGTGTGTGTGGTACTGCACAATGTATTGCTACTTGATGAAATCAGTGTAAAACTAGAATGTGTGGTGTGTGTGGTATTGCACAATGTATTGCTACTTGATGAAATCAGTGTAAAACTAGAATGTGTGCTGTGCGTGGTATTGCAAAATGTATTGCTACTTGATGAAATCAGTGTAAAACTAGAATGCGTGTGTGTGTGCGCGTGTGTGTCTACCCATGTGCTCTGCTTTCCTCCAGTCCCTCAAACACATGCAGGGGATGAAATGGAATTCCTCCAGTTTCAATGTTGGTGAACATGCTGTGTGTGTAGGTTAAAAAAAAAAAAAAAAAAAAAAAAAAAAATAACTCACTGATTTTTATCTGTGTAGATATGTATAGTAATGCCGGGCACATGCATTTAAAATAAATAAAAAAAACTTCTACCCAGAATAAAGTGCAGTTAACAAGCAATTATATTTCAAACGTAAGGCATAAATAATACGTACCATAAAACAAAGGCTTAGAGCTTCTAGGATAATTGCAGCCCCCAAATCCCACACTGTATAAATTAATTTTGACATGGACTTACTGACTGCCTTTGCCCTCAATCACACCCAGGCATGTACAGAAAGTTGCTGCAGAATGTGTGTGTGTTGGGGATGGTATGGGTTGCTAATTCTTTCATTTTCATCATAATCAAACCTTAGAGATATGCACAGAAGATTATAATAGTATGTGAATGGGTTGGAACAGTGTGGTCATGGTTTCCTTTACTTTTCTAACAGACCTCAGAGGTGTGCATAGAAGGTTATTATAGCTGGTGTAGGGGCGGTATACTGTCAAGGACTAACAAAGCTGAATACATCACAATAATCATTATTTTTTTACTTTCCTCACAATTGCACAGTAGGCACGTATACAGATGGCTGCCTTTGTGAAGCAGGGTTGTGGAGTGGTAGTCACCTGAAATAACAGGACTGTGGTCATTTGAACCTCTGTTTTCATAATCTAACACCAGAAGAATGCACAAACAGCATCTACCTTATTTTATTTTTTTTTGGGGGGGGGGGGGCTTATTCAAAGATAAACTTGCAGGAAAACTGTTGTCCTATTTTGAGCTACTACTTTGTCAGGTTGAACATTAAGACTGAAATACTTTTCTTACTCATGATTTTTTTTCAAGCAACCCTTGGATTAAAAATTTGTGGATGCTCTAAAATGCACCTATACCCTATGGCTTCTGGGGACTCCAGCTTAAAGGAGTTAATTTCTTAAACAGTTGCTGCTATGCTATCTTGGCCAGTTGGGGTGTACTGAAAGGATTAAAATAAAACTAAAGCTCAACGTCAACAATGAATTTATTTCTATACTCATAATCCCGTTAGATTCATGGCTGGAGCACCTTCTGTGTGGAGTCTGCATGTCCTCCCCGTGGTCGAGTGGTGTTCAAACGACATGCGTGAATGGGCATGCCTTTGTTGAAGGTTGGGCATCGGGCTGGCACCTCGGCATTGTAAAATCAACTGCCAATCATTAGCGGACCGGAATTCCGCTGTGGCGACCCCTAACCGGGAAAAGCCGAAAGAAGAACAACTCATAATTTCTGTTTAAGCCACCACTGGATAAAAAGGTTGTATAAAAAGAAAAAAAAATTAAAATGCACTTCAGAGCATATAGAACGTTGTGGCTTCCTGAATAAGCTGAAGAGTTAAGCAAATTGTGAGAAAAAGTAACGTGCACAGTGCGGTGTTCCTAGGACGGGGGGGGGCAAATGGGAGTGCTATAGTATGTGTGTGTGTGTGTGTGTGTGTGTGTGTGTGTGTGTGTGTGTGTGTGTGTGTGTAAAAGATAGAGAGAGACAGCAACAGTGGGGAGGGTGAAACAGTGCCCTAGGCACTGCCCAAGTCCAGTCCTGTGTATAGAATTATTATAATGCATAATCACTGCATCTAATTGCCTGTAATAGGAAATGTCACTTTGTGAGATGGAACAACATAGTGTGGTACAAAGACCAGTCATTATTGGTAAAGACATTGTCCACCCCATAGTGCCTTTTTTAGGCAATGCTAACATTTAAAAAAAAAAAAAAGGTCCAGCACAAATGGGTTGAAAACTGAAATAATTTATTTAGGTAGCTTCAAAAAAATAAATAGCATACCGGTTTTGGCAACAGCCTTCCTCAGTGCTTTAACACAACTAAAAATGCCTGATCGTTAAATAGAGGGTGGCCACAGTGGTGCAGTGGTTAGCATTGCCACCTCACAGCAAGAGGTTCTCCAGTTCAAACCTCGGCTGGGGTGCCTTCTGTGCGGAGTCTGCATGTCCTCCCTGTGGTCGCGTGGGTTTCCTCCCGGTGCTCCTGTTTCCTCCCACATCCCAAAGACATGCGGTATGTGGATTGGACACTCTAAACTGGCCCTAGGTGTGTGTGTGTGCGTGCCTTCTTCGGAAGGTTGGGTGCCAGGCTGGCAACTAGAGACCGTAAAACTCCACTGCCAATCATGATCGGACAGGTGATCCGCTGTGGCGACCCCTAACCGGGAAAAGCCAAAAGAAGAAAAAGAAGATTAGCATTCACAAATATTATTGGTTGGATTAACCATTACGACAACTCATTCAGACAAGGTTTAAACAAACCCCCTAGCCTGATAATCCAACCTGACTCCTTGTTGTTTAGTATAGCGTGCCAACCAACTTTGGAAAAATTCTGACCCTGACCGACCCTGAACTCTGTCAATGACAGTAAATGTAAATCTGGCTGTTTTGTGAACCAAGGTGTGCTTAAACAAACAAAGCATTAGTGGCTCTCCTGTTCCTGATCTCATGGAGGTGTTTGGATATCCGAAGCCTCAGTGTTCTGGATAGGTAGCCAAATACATAATCCATTCTGAACTGCAATTCACAAAACACAAAATGTCACAGATCTTGGGAGTATTAGAGCTGGTGAAGGTACTAGTGAATGGACTGGGATAAATATTTGGCTAAGGCGGAGAGACAATTGGGGGATGGACAATTCTACATGGGTATGCCACTAGATCCTACATTACAGTTAAAAAATGAAATCGATCATTTTCTTAATCTTGCTTTGGAGGAGGGCATATCAACAAGAAAAATGTTTATCACTTAACAGTTTCAGACCCTCAAATCACAACATTTGTATCTCTTACCCAAAATCCACATGAATTTGTCCAACCCCCCAGGGAGCCCCATAGTCTCTGGATGTGGTTCATTGACTGAACCATTGTCGGCTTTTTTGACGAAATATCTACAGCCTCTGTTGCCTCTTGTTTGTGCTAGAATTCAGGACACTAAATTTTTTTTTACAAATTATTGACAACATGCAATTAGAGCCGCAATGGCTAATGTGCACTTTGGATGTGTCCTCATTATATACCAATATTCCAAACTGGGCTGGGCTTGAGGCTTTGCAGTTTTGATTGATCAGGCTAACATTTATCCCCCTGGATTCAACACATTTTTCAGTTTAACTGAACACTTCTTGACCAAAAATGTTTTTTTTTACTTTTTTGGTAAATGTTTTGGCAAGTCAAGGGTACAGCCATGGAGGCATCTTTTGCCACCATTTATGCAGATCTGTTCATGGGCTACATTGAACATCAGCTTACTTATGATGATTCACATAATTTATTTCTTGGAGAAACTGACATTTGGCAACGCTACTTGGATGATTGTTGGATGGTGTGGAGGGGTGACGCTTTTTTTTTTTTTTTTTTTTTTTTTTACAGGAATTTGTGGAATACCTTAACTAGAACAAATGGGGAATACAATTTACTTTGAGTGCCGATAAAGATACCATCACTTTCTTAGATGTGACTGTTATTAGGGATTTAGATCATACCCTAAAAACTGAGGTTTTTCGCAAATATCCTCAGTATAATACATTATTACATGCTGGAAGTCATCACCTCCCCACATCATCCGCAATATATACCCAAGTCACAATTTTTGAGAATGCGTTGCATTTGTTCTACACAGGTATGGCTGGTATGAACAAGATCTGCATAACCACTTTATCCAGAGGGGATACAAAGATAGCAATATCTGTCAGGCCAGGGATTATGTTAGACAACAATCCAGAACAAATTTACTACAATAAAAATAGTCTGATGTCGACAGAGATGGACAACAGACCATTCGACTGGTAATAACCTTTGGCCGGAATTTTCAAACCTTTAAACGGGTTATTAACCAACATTGGGATAGCTTAAAAGCTAATGTTAAGCTCAATGAAATTCTCTCTTCCACACGTTCATTTTCTTTTCGTAGGGGGCCCACTTTAGGGTCCCATTTTAGCCATTACAAATGTAAGGTTCCGCCCTCACTTCAACAGTCTACTATATTTGGGAACAAGGTAAAGGGATGTGTAGCTTGTGGACATTGCTCCGCATGTCCCCATATATTTAAAACTAATACCTTCACCAGCTCTAATACTCCCAAGGTATTTGACATTTTGAGTTTTGGGAAATGTAGTTCAGAATGGATTGTGTATTTGGCTACCTGTTCAGCGTTTTATGTTGGACAAACTTCAAGAACACTGATGCTTCGGATATCCAAACACCTCTGTGAAATCAGGAACAGTAGAGACACTAATGCTTTGTTTAAGCACACCTTGGTTCACAAAACAGCCAGATTTACATTTACTGTCATTGACAGAGTTCAGGGTCGGACTTTTCCAAAGTTGGTTGGCACACTATACTAAACAACAAGGAATCAGGTTGGATTATCAGGCTAAGGGGTTTGATTAAACCTGGTCTGAATGAGTTGTCATAATGGTTAATCCAACCAATAATATTTGTGAATGCGAATGATTCTATTTAAGGATCAGGCATTTTTAGTTGTATTAAAGCACTGAAGAAGGCTGTTGCCGAAACCAGTATGCTATTTATTTTTTTGAAGCTACCTAAATAAATTATTTCAGTTTTCAACCCATTTGTGCTGGACTTTTTTGGTTTTTATTTATTGCCTTGGTTGGTTTGGTCTGTGCACATCCGTACGTGCGGGTGCTTGTGTTTAATGCTAACATTTTAAACCTATCAACATAAAAATCAAAGGAAATTTTGAAGGTGTTAGTAATCAAGGCTAGAAGCCTACATGAAACTCCACAACCTATAAGCCCTTCTAACCCTGGAGGACACTGACATCTGTGTACTGACTGAGACGGCTTAAAATAGCGAAGAGCACTCCAGCTGTACAGAGCTATAATGCCTCCCAAAAAATAACCAAACTGGCTACAGAACTTCGTTGAGAAGTTTTGTAGGCAGTTTAGTTGCTTTGGTTTTTTTTTGTTTTATTTCAGTTTTTTTTTTTTTTTTAGATTTTTCTTTTAAAATACCTCTCATGTTTAGACCAGCTACTGCCCAGGAGGGGAAAAAAGATGGAAGTGCCTCAATCTACATCCAGAAGACTCTCACATCAAGGCCAGTCAAGCAGCATGATGTACTAGAGCTGCTTCATGTCCAAATAACCATCAGAAAGGTCACGTACCATATATTAGCTAGTTACAGAATTTACTTTATGACAAAAGAAAGCCATAATGCCTATCTACAGGAATTAGAATTACTCATTATTAACCCAATGGCTTTCTTCTAGGTGATCTAAACTATCCAACCAAAAACTAAGAACCTACACCACCACTAGAACACAAGCAAAGAGATTCCGGGACTTTGTCAATACAAATGCCCTGGAACAATTAGTCAGTGTACTCACTATGGGGAATAACATCTCGGATCTTGCCTTTACTAATATGTGAGCATCTTGCACTGTCCCTTGCGTATCTTCATCATTTGTTAGGACTGAGCATAAAGCAGTCATCTTCAAAATAAAATTGAAACCAGAGATCCCTTCCATCCAAGGCACCTTCATAAATTTCTTTAAGGCAAACTGCCTAAGTGATACATTGTCAAACTTCCAATCCCCACCAAATCCAGTTAACTTCAGTGAATACACAGAAATATACACAGTCACATTATAACAGGATGCAAACAGCTGCAAAGATGCAGCTGTACCTCACAGAAACTAGTGCAAGGCAAACCTGGAAACAACCCCACATGGTATTGCCAAAATATCAATAAGCTGTATAACCAAATAAAAATAATTTTAACCCAAGAGAAAAAGAGTAATTACTAGAATATTTCAGTGACAAGGGCTATAACAAACAAACAACTCAGGAACTTAATAAAATCTTCCAAAGCCAATTTGAGGCTAAAATAGCTACCCAGTCAAAGAGGATTACTAGGTATTTTTTTAGTTATGTTTGTAATTTCAAAAGCCCAATGCAGCAATGCACTTAGCTGACTGTGAATGACATTACCTACACTAAGGCTGAAGATGTAGTGAACCTAATGGCCAATAAATTCAGCTCCAACTTTACCCCTCTCTCCCCTCCATCTGTCCCTCAAGATATACCTGAAACTGGTTTGCTTCCAGGTATCACACAAGGCCAAGTCCTAAAAGTGCTATCAAAATATAAAAATACTGCATTTATGGCCCTGGCAATATCCCTGAATACGTCTTTAATAGCATGAAGTGGGATTTAGCCACACCCCAAACAACACAGTTTAATCTCAGCCTCCATACAGCTCTTGTCACAAGTGAATAGAGAACAATTACAGTCAATCCCCTGCACAAAGGAGGGCCTTTTCACAGGCCCAAAAGTTTGACCAGCCTCATATGCAAAGCCATGGAAAGCCTTATCATAGAACTAATCAGTCAGGAAAAAAGGGAAGCTCCAAACACTGGACCCACCTTAGTTCAGACTTGTCAAGAGCAGTTCATTTTTATTCAACCTAGTGGATTTTTTTTTTTTTTTTTTGAAAAGGTCATCAAAGCAACAGATGAAGGCAACACGGTGCGAACCGCATACCTCAACATGGCCAAAGCTTTTGACACAATTCCTTATTCTGACACAGTAGAAAAGCTACATAAACTGGGAATTAACCCCTATATCACCCAGTGGACTTCCAAATGTCACAGACAGGACACAGGAAATCAAAGTAGGGGACGTTACCTTCACAGATAAACCAGTCACCAATGGAGTCCATGCTTTTTTGCTGGGACCTGTCCAGTTTCTCATTTGTTTTTCCTTAAATAAAAGCAAATACTAAAGTGCTCTGGCTGACTAGGTTTGCAGACGACTGCAAGCTTGGTGCAGTTTTTGAATTCCCAAACGACTTAGAAATCCTCTAGGAGGTTTGCCCCAAACAAATAACTGGTGCTAAAATCATGGACTGACCCTAAATGACAAAAAAATGGATATCCTTTGGTAAGTTATAACCCAGAGAACTATCACATTGACAATACTACCCTAAGAGTTAACTGGCTTTTTTGTATTTGGGAACATGTGGACAAGTGACCTAACTTGTTACCAACATGTACCCACTGTTGTAAGAAAGTCCTTCTATACTGCACAGCTTATAAATTAATGGATTGTGTCTAGATGCAGTGATATTATAGTACCCTTTTACTCAGTCCTCATTAGGTCATTGAACATAATGCCCCCTTTGGCATGCATCTGTCCAGACACAAGCAACAACTGGAATGCCCAGACAGATACCTTATTAAAAGGACAGAAGACTTAAAAAAAATATGTCCTACATGAACTGACTCAAAGTCCTGTCACTATACTCAGTAAACTACAGGCTTGCTAAGAGGTGACCTGTGTCGGTCATACAAGGAATTCTCTGACCCAACACTGATGGATTTACTGCACATCAGCAAGTCAAATGGAATCAGAAATACTCTACCTAGGGATCTAAACTTCTTCTGTAGCATTAACAGAATGGTTTGGAGAGACAGGTATATCTCACAAAGGATATTGCTTCTCTGAAACAGATTCCCCATCCACATAAAATAAAATTCATCCCTGTCCACACTCAAGCGCAACTTGGATTTATGGATGAGAAAACAGAAAATTTACCCTGGGACTGCTCCCTTTACTACTAATGGACAGGAGCAGCTCCTAAATGCTCTACTGTATGGATGTAAGTTCTCAAAATATCTATGGTATAATCCCAGTTATTCTCATTACAAGTAATATATAATTACCAACAATGGTATGGGCAAGGCCAATCTCTAACCAAATGCGACAGGTTAATTTGAGCACAAAAAAATAAATTAGATAGGCTTAAAATGGTGCACAACGGCAGCTAGTCTAGTACTTGCCTATGAACCTATGATTTTTATTTATTTATCTATTTGACATTTGTTAACCACGTTAGTCCGACTGGGCAAAACCCTTTTTTCAGTGGAGGCCAGAGGAGAAAAGCTCCAACTTAACAAAAAAGAAAATTTACAATCAAATAGCATATTAGAAATCAACACCGATTACAATCAAGGTTTTCAGAGACCAAAAAACAAAAACCCTATGTCTGTAGTAGTAAGGCATAGTTATGAGTGAGCTCAGGATAAAAAAAATAAGGAGGGTAAACAGAGAAGGTAGATTAACTGGGTGCAGAGGAAGGGCAGGACCAAGATTTTAGTAGGCTCTCCTTGAGAGATTTTTTGAAGCTGTAAGTATTAAGAGATACTTCTTAAGCACAGAGGTAGTTTACTCCAAGCTTTAGCTGTGGAGTGATCGTAGAGAAGTTTGCCTATGTTTTTAATCGGCAAGAGGAGTACTGAAACAACAGGACAGGAGGAGGGTTTTATTTAAGATAGAGTGAGAGATGTGTAGCTGGGGAAGGAGTCGTTGCTGGAATTAAGGCCACTGCAGGTTTTTTAAAGCTATGTAGTGGTGAGAGCAGTAGGGGAGGTTACCTTGTCTTTCAAGTAAGCTTCAAGTTCATGTAGTTCAACAGTGAAATGCACTTGTTAGCCCACTGTTATTAAAGAGCAGCAACAATTTGGTGAGAAGTTCAAATTTCAAGTTCAGGATTGTGCTAAAATTACTGCCAAAGAAACTGCCTAGAGTTAAGAAATGAAACAAATGAAATAGATTAACTTGCAAACCAATCATACAGACAAACAGGAAACAAAACATCTATGAAAGGCAAGATGAAATGAGGAGATTTCTCAACAAGAACATAAGGTAACAGTCTTTACCCAATGACTAACACGACTGCATCACTTGATGCTAACTGAATTTGTCAGCCTATAGGTATTCCAGGACATTAATGTAATCTATGGAGTTGAAAGTACTTTTTCGCTTCTTACTTAACTACACAGCCTGTAGGAATTTCACAAAACTGAAAGTCTTTAAACTCCCTTCTGTGGCTGTCATGGCACTTTACTCTGCACCTGTGTTCATGGGTAAAGTATAGTTCCCGAATGCTAACAATTAAATAATGTGCATCTACTTTTAGCATGTGACAAAATAAAGTTAACTACTAAAGCATCAGCTACACAACAATCTAATTAACCTAAAACAACCACAAACATGTTAAGCTATCGACAGTACTGCCTGAAAGTAAGTAGAGAGAGATATTCCACATTTGGAAACTGTGGATGACCTCAGAGTATTAAAATCCACAAAAATCAATCATACTGACCTAGTCAGTCCCACTATGCCCTACAGAAACATCAAAATATATCTGTCATAAAGGCATAATCATAGCAATTTCCTTGTCAACTCCAGTGTAAAATTTTAATGTCTCAACGATTCACTCAGGGTCACCATACACATTCCATACAGCTTTCTGATACCCATCAATTATATGCCCCCACCACACACACATTATATGTGTGTACATGTGTGTGTGTGTATGCTTCCTTATTACACGATCAAAGACACTGTTCTTCGAACGTGTAATAGTCAAACCGAAAACATCGCAAACGGCCACATACTCAAATTTTTCCTAGGGAAAAAATTCAGTGGGCCGTTCTCGTGGTTTGCCCTGTTCCTCAACGTTGCGCGACCTCGGAGTTGGTATATTTAGTTGGGAGGGTGCAGGGGGCAAAGCCCCCCCATGTTGGAGGGTGTGAGGGCTGAAGCCCCCCCCCCATTTGATTAGAATTGGGAAGTGTGTTTCGTTTGTTTACGACCTCGTACATTTTTCCCCTAGGAAAAAATTCACGGACGTGGCAGTCTGCGGTTATGTGTTTGCGGTTCGACTATTACGCATTCAAAGAACAGCATCTTTGATCGCATAATACAGACCCTCTATATATATATATATATATATATATATATATATATATATATATATATACACACACACACACACACACACACACACACACACACACTTTCAAATTAGAGAAAACTGAAATACCTTGCAAGTCAAGTTTCACATCCCTTAGTTCAAGTCACCTTCCTCTCAGCCCATTGTGCAGTTACAATTTCAGCTCATTCCACCTATGCCTGCTGTCAACAAGAGGAATGTCTTGTCATTTTTCACACTGAACTTTGCTTCACTTCTAACAACTGCACTTTAGTAGGGGGGCACCTGACACTATGAACCCATAGGATTGTGCGTGGGTCTAAACATGATGTAGAATCCCTAGCAATGGTATTTTTATGGTGGCAAAGTAAAACACTTTAGCATAACAGAAGAACTGAAAGTTTAATCTAACTGCAGAAACAAAGGCAGGTCTCTCTTTACATGTATCCTGTGAAAAATAATTATCAGCATTCTTCCTTTTATCCGCACTCTGCAGTTGTTTTGCTGCTCTCCACAATGACTACAAAACGGAGTCAAACATTTTAGTGAATGTCACCATAAAACTGTTTAGTCTGATGTACTCCACAAAAGCATTTTTGGAAGACTCTACCCAAGCTTCCAATGCATGTATCCTCGCCTTAGGCTCCACATCTTCATCTATCCATCCCTGTAGCACATTAAAATGTTCTAAAGGATGGATTCAACTTTGAAATTTTCACCCATTATTCACCATGCATTCTTCCAGTTCCTTGTTCATCTTTTTCAGCTCTTGAAAGATTACTGTCACAGATGCATTCTCCACATGTATGGGAACTTTAACTCTATGCAAACCGCTGCTACCATTGGAAGAGTGCCAGGATTTGTAAAAGAAGGAAGCTCCTGCTCTCCAAAATTTAACTTTCTTATTCCACTTCCTCCCAGCCAACATAAACTTTTAGTAAGTTGCTGTAACTCAAGAAATCACTCAAGTTCAATTCACAATTTGGCTGAAATCTCTGTTCTCTTAAATCCTGTGCGACACAATGGACAACATGCTGTTCACTCTAGTGACTCCAGCAATGCCATACCAAAATTCACAACAAATTGCCTGATCTTTGAGGGGGGAAAAAAGAGATACACACATCACAGAAACATACAACTCCGATATCCTTCTAGCAGAAATCAAAGCTGAGTTTGTTTTCCAAGACACTTCAACCAGCCTCATAAAGGAGGCTCAATAAAGAAGCTGTGCACGTTTTCCCAGTACAAAATTAAAATCACCAGAAAAAGCCACCTGACTTCTAAGTGGTTGGGTACACTTGAGGTAGGGTAGAAGGGGGGGGGGGGGGTCTACTGGCAGATAAGCAGAACTGGCCTAGAAATTAATCTTGATAAAGGAATAAGCAAAGCTAGAGAAGAATAACTCACACAGCTACTACAAAACTAAGGGGTTTAAACCCCCAAACAGTCCTGGTTATTGGTTTGGCACCAATCGCCAAAGGGGTACTTAACTGCTGAGCCTTGTAGAAGCTCTAGAAAAACAGTGATCACCCAAAAACAGCAAGGGAGTGCACACTTCGGTGGCATTAAAGTTCTGAAGTTTTGGCAACCTAGACACTGATGGGTGGAAGGTGTCTTGAACCTTTTGAAGCTGGACGGCTGGTCCATTCCTTGGCAAGACATCCCATACAACTTAGGCTAGTGCAACAGTGATCTAATTATTAACATCTCTAGTCTTACCTGTCACTATCCTGTATTCTCCTTTTCTTTTACTAACAAGCTTCTTCATACACTTATGCATGTCACCTCCATAAAAATCTCTAATGCATGCCAGCTCCATAAATTCTGTAAAAGTTCCTCCAAGATCCCCTTATATAAAAGTTCCCCACTTAATCACAATTCTTCCCTCCACTTCTGCAAAACCACTCATCCAAACTCAATTTTCTTCTTGCCCATTTCCTCCTACCCGTTACCACTTCCGAAATCCATCACATTTTTTCCTTACAATCTTAACCACCTTCCCAAACAGCTCATATTCCCACCAACCAACCTTCATTCTCTCTGGCACATTTAATAATGCATATCTCTTGAAATATGGCATCTTGTACCCTGTTCCCAATTCTAGCAACCCTCTACCTGCTCCAGACAATGTCTCATCCCCTCCTCTTCCAGACATACCTATCAGAATTCATATGTATACACACTAACAGGTTTTCCCTAGGTTCTAACCCCACATACCATACCAAATATAACACCAGTGATAAAATATTATCCATATCACCTGTATCTTCTAGGTTTCAAATTCTTTCTACAGACTCATGGCCTTACTAAACATCATCCAGGTTCCCAGAGCCAATCATTCTTCCCATAAAGGTATTTTTCCTTAAAAAAAGGATTCAACTTTTTTTTTTTTTTTAATCTCTAAGAGACCCCAATATTCTTATACCAGCTTGGTGCTTGCTCGATAACCTAGTAAACCTAATGTAAAAAAAATCCTTTTCATTCTTGTGTTTATCTGTCCCTAGACAAGATAGCACACTTGTGCCAGATGAAATTACCATAATAGTGGATGTTCGAATGATCAATGCTGCAGTAACCTTAGCTATGCGAGTTATATTCTGCCAAGGATAGAACAGGTGGACAGCTTCCAAAGCTTCAGAGCACCTTCCACACACACAAATTGGCAAGCAGGTCAAGCTGAGCTAACTAAAATACAAGTTTAGGTGAGAAGCCTTTCAGAGCTTTCCTGCCAGCAGAGACAGGGAGGCTGAGCTCTGACTGGACAATGCTAGGAACAACAAAAACTTAATGTCCATACCCTGGCATAAAATACACATAAAAAACAAGGGGGGTGGTGGGAGGAAGTTGCTACTGCAGCAGTGATCTTTCAAAAATCTACTGTTATGGTAATTTTAACTTACACAACTGTACTTCATTCATCACATTGATCACTTCTATAGTAGCCATAGCTATACAAGTAGATTACCTTAGCTAGCTACATTTGAGAGGTGGAAGGAGAAGAGTCCAGGAGCCCCTGGAGAATGGTCATAATAAAGCTAGATCTGGACCTAGAGAAGTATTTAATCTTACAGTGCTTTGCAAAAGTATGTACAGAGGACTATGGAATACATCTAGAACCCAATCCTTTCCAAAAAGCCATAGATGAAGCCATGGCCCTGGTAGAGTGGGGCTTGACCCTGCCTAAAATAGTTTTTGTTGTGGCGAGTATTAACAAAAACACAATAGCCTTAGACAATCATTTGAAATGTTTTGTTTTGACACTGGTTGTCCCCTCTTTTTACCTTCAGAAGAAATGAATACTTGATCTAAAAGATTTTTAATTAAGATAACACCAGAGTTGTCTGTGGACATCCAAAGTATGGAGCATCCTTTTTCCCTCACTTTTAGGTTTACAAAAGAAAATGGAGATGTGCAGTTTATCTTAAAGCAAACTCTAATACCACTTCAGGCAGAAAAGAAAGATAAGTTCTCAAAGAAACCATACACCTATGGCAAATGAGAAGAGATGACTCACCAGCTTGAAATTCAGATACTCTTACTGCAGAGGTCACAACAATCAGTAAAACAGTTTTCCATGTTAAGAACCTCAAGTCAGCCGGACCGGTGGTTAAAATGAAGCATGTTTCAGCTTTTCTAACATGAAATTAAGATCCCAAGGTGGGGCCACTGGTTTTCTTAGACGCTTAAGCAAAAACTCTTTCAAAAACATTTTGACACAAGACTGCAATGATCCATGGGCTGATATGCTGAAATGGATGATAAATGAATTTCATTAGAAGAATAAGAAGGGCCATAGGATAGTAACACACACAAGCATTGTAAATCCAGAGAACAACTAGCACTGAATGAGTGCTGGTCATGTTGTTGGCATATCCTCAGTAAACAGGTGTCTGAAAGGAATTTAGACGCTTCATCTGGGGAGTCAACTAAATATGACTGATGTCAGGGTGTATCAAACATCCCCGTGTTTGTGTGAGTAGTTCCAGTCTGTGAGGAAGCTTATGGTAACTACCCCAGGCCACTTCCAAAAAAAGGGAAAACCACAAGTTGCCTGGACCAGAAGAGAGTCGGCACAATTAGCATGGAGGAATCCTTCTGAATCTTCAGAAGTACCCTAGATATTAGTGGAAAGAATGGAAAACCATACAGGAACGTTCCTGTCCAAGGAAAAGAAAAATCTGTCTTCCAGGCCTTCTTTCTGTCCTGGAATAGAATCTTGCCAACTGATTTTTTCAGAGAAAAGGCAGAGAGATCTCCTTAAGGAACTCCCCACATATGGGCCAAATCTTGGAAGAACCCTGATCTAGTTTCCATTTGTGAGGGTCTGTCTTGTTCCTGCTCAGCTTGCCTGCCGCACAGTTTTGCTCTGATGGAATGAAGGATGAATTTAGAGTCAGACACTGCTGTGAAGCTACATCCCAGGCTAACATGGCTAGTCTGCAGAGGAAGTACAACCTGGTTCCCCAATGCTTCCTGATGTACCACATGACTGTGTATTGTCTGTAACCACATGAAGAGGTCCCGTGGACCAAAGACGGTTCCGTAAGTGGAATGCCTTGATCAGGGCAAGCATATCCTTGATATTTATGTGTTTGCACCTGTCCTTTCAGTCCCACGCCCTCTTTACTTTCATCCCTCAAGCAAAGTTTAAAACATTTGTGGCAACTACCTGTGTTGGTCATACTGGGTGGGTAAGCGGACTAACTTCAGGTTACAAATTTCTCTGCCTCCTAAAAACAATAATTAAATAATAGCTATTACAAGCAATTACAATACGATTCTAATTCAAAATTAAGACAAAAGCTTAACTCTTAAGGTCTATAAGCTATAACATAAATGCTGTAGCCAACCACTCCTAAATGTTCAGTCGTCAGAGACATTTGCTGCTAGTATGGATCTGTAAGTAAAAAGGCATTTCCTGCTGAAAACATCTGAAATGTGCTCCAAAATGAAGATCTAGTACATCTCACTGAAATAACACTCTCAAACACTTATTGTTTTAAAGAAATGCATCACCAGTCAACTACAATATACTAGTTTTTAACAGAGTGATTAACGTCTTCAGTAGGCTCATGTGACTGCAGCTACTTTAAAGGCTGGTATCAAAATTAGAGTCAGTACAAAAAAAGATTTTACTTTTAGATACTCTTGCTGACAATGTAACACAGTGGTTAACACACAGGCATACTATCCATTATATAGCTTTTGTAATGAGTCTTTTGCAAGGGGTCAGCACAAAGACAAACAGGTGAAGTCAAAAAAAAAAAAAACATCCTGGAAGCAATATAGTGCTAACTTACAATCAAAACAGTATGACATGACAGTATGGAAGGTTCAAGTTAATACAAACTACACAGCACATAAAGGCTATTTACTAACTAACACCTGTACACTTGCCTTGATGTACTCCTTAGTAATTTTCTTGTATTTAATATTGATCTGTGTGAATTTACTGACATTTTGCATTTTCAGTTTGTTCTGTAGCATTACAGGAATGTAACACACAGCACTCAAGAAGTCCTGTTGTTTTTAATCATTCTGAAACTTCAAAATTAACTGAGCAATCTGTTACTGGTTTTCTAGAAAACAACTGTACTTACAGTCCCCGAAGAACCAATGGTATCGGAAAGGAAACCACAGCCTGCAATTGACGAACAACAAAAAGAACGGGTGTTTCATTCTTTGTGGAGTTGACAATGACAGACACACGAATTCCTTCTGTCTGCAATAAAAATGACAGCACAAAAATTAAGGACAAAATTATTGTGACCTCCCCCCGCATGCAATACAAACACACATATCATAAGAATTAAAATAAAAAAATTCTGGAAGCATCCTTCACATCCCTGAACACTTCCAGCTAAATTATATTAGGTCGTCACACTGCAGTGCAGAAAAGAGAAACGGTGGGTTTTAACAAAACTCTGATATTTTCCTGGTTTACTTAGTTATGCTACAAATTTGTAAAGGGGAAATGACCTTTCTGAAAAACAGCACTTGGAACTATGTAATTTAAGCACTAGTACATTAGCAAAATGCCTGTTTACAAAAATGTACCCTTCTTTATTAAATAAAAATTAGTAAATATAGAAGAAAAACTATATTACAAGTAAAAGATTACAGTGGAGTTGAGAGAGATGTCATCATAAAATGCATTTACACAGTGATGAATGTGACCTGTAATAAACAGTAGTTTACAGGTTGCTTTTATGTCAGAGGCGCTGAACCAAAATTCCTCAAATAAGCAATTTAGTAATAAAAATAATGCATTAGTAGGCAGAAACAAGCAGAAAGAAAAGTTCACATATTGCTTTTGTAATAGAAGCAAAGTTGCTACTGAACCAAAATTTTTCAAGTAAGCAATTTAGTTATGATCACAGAATCATTAACATGAATACAGGTGCTACCATGACTGATACTGTAAGTTATAAAGTACATTTATGCAAGTAATTTTACCATAAAAGTGGATATTTGAATTATCACTGCTGCAGTAGCCTTAGTTATACGAGTTAGATCCTGCCGAGGATATAACAGCTGGACAGCTTCCAAAGCCTCAGGGCACCTTCTATGCAACCAAACTGTCTGGCAGTTCAAGCTGAGCAAACTAAAAGACCAGTTTTGCTGGGACCAAAGAGACTTCAGAAACTACTGTATCATTCTCATGTGGAGTTATCAGGAGAAACTTAGAAGCCCCGATACCCAAAATCCTGAGGCATTCCCTCAGTGACCGAAGTCTGAGTGGAAAACCTGAGAAATAGATCTACATATGGATGTATATTTTCTTGTGGAAGAAAATCTCTTTGAACTATGGTATCTAGCCAACATCCCAGAAACACAATCCTGTGAAGAGGAGTCAAGAAAGTTTCTCTTGGAATCCCAGCACGAGTAAAAGATCTCTCACCCAAGAGATCCAACACTTTGAAAAAGGCTCTGTAAAGATAAGAAAGTCATCTAAATATGGATACCCTGTAGCCTGCAATGAGCTATAATTGCAGCTAGACACTTGGTGAGCACTCATGGTACAGTGGACAGTCTAAAGTGTAAGACTGAAAACTGATAATGTGATCCAAACACACAGAACCTCAAGAAACACCTGCCATCTGGATGAATAGGGATGTGACACGAATCTTTTAAACCTAATGTTAAAAGAAAACGTGAAGGAGGAAAACGAGGTTAACAGATTGTGAAGTGACATAATTTTGAATTTGGGCATTATCACAAACAGGTTTAGCAAATAAATATCCTGAAATGGTTTCCAAGCATTTCTTTTTCTTTGGCACTAAAAATATCACTGAATAAAACCTCTTTCCCACCTGGGAAGTGAGAACAGGTACGATCACTCCCTGTGACAGTATGTGATGAAGGATAGGTGGAAATAACCTGGAGGATGAGGACCCCCTCCAGAAAGCAGGAATTTCCTTCTACCATCATCTGAAACCTTGATGAATGACTTTGAGCCCATTAGTCTGAAGCTAACTGTTGCTAGAGAGAAAAATGGTGATTCAGACCTTTTGGAAGAAAAAAGGGCCCAGGATGGGAAGAAGTCGCAACATCTCTTAACAGTCAGATAAAGCATTCCTCATACTTCCACAATTAGTCAGAATAAACTAACATACAAGCTTGACAATTCAAAATTCTGAAAATCAAAGACACAGACGTATACAATTTTTTTTTTTTACCATACCTATCAATTTTCCCATCCTTATCAGGAAGGGTACTGTTGAATATGACTAGGTGCTTAGCAGCAGTGCTATCAAGTAAAGCTATAGTTGCTGGGTCAGGTTTAAGAATAGGGTATAAAAAAATCTTTAGAAGACTGAGAATCTTTATACATTCTTACTTGCTTTTTTTAGGGACAGTTGGCTGACTATAAGCAAAACTGCAGGGAGTGTTAACACACCTTCTCTAAAGCAGACAGAACAGGATGAATGTGTGTAGCATCTGGAAAATCCTTCTGTAACAACTCAGTCTTTTCCAACAGGCTGAGAAGCCCCAGTGTTCTCCCAGTGAAGACACCGTCACAGTCTCAGAGAAACTCCCACAGGGAGAATTAGAAACTAAGCTCTCCTCAGACTCTGAAACAGAAATCTGAAGAAAAAAAAAACACCTGCATTTTTCTGTTCAGATTCAGAATATTAAAACTCTTCAGAAAAAGATGTACCCCTCTTTCTTTTACTAGAAACTAACTTACAAGGAGGACCAATAGCCTAAATTAAACTCTTAGCCAGATCCAGTAAACCACTCTTATCCAAAGAAATTAGACTACGAGGAGATACATGCTTGGGTTTTCGGCTTCTTTTTGACAGGAAAAAATGGGGCTCAACTGTATTATTATGTAAGCAGCAGCTTTCCCAGGGACAAACACAGCATTCTGACACAACAAGGAAACCTTCCCTGTTCCCCTCTCCCAGGATTGACAAGAGTGGCTCCCTCTTGCCCACTGAGGGGACCCTGACAGCCACAAAGGACATGGCTAAGCCGTGGTCCACTGTGGCTGTAGGTACCACACCAGAGGGACCTGGGGATAAAAAGTTGTGTTGTCTGAGGTACAACTGGCCATAGTAGAGTCACGCACCTTTGGCTGAGGCAAGCTGTTAACCTGTTGTGGTGGCAAAGTTGTTTACTTTTGTGTGTGTGTGGCTGGAAGAAGGACCAAACATGGGACCAGTAATCTTTCCATGGTCAAGCCAAAAATGGTGCCTCTTTCCAAGGGGAGACAAGTAGCAAATGCCGATAAACACTACCAGTCAACAAAAATTACTTTTGTGATGGAAAAACACAGTAAGATCCACTTTAAACACTATACCAGACCCCCTAAAAAGTAAAACAAACACAAAACTGCTTTAATTTACTTTACAACACTTTTAAACTGACAAGAAAAACAAAGCACTCCATTTAAAAGCATGTTACACAGTCTTGTGACAGTCCATTAAAACCCAACACTCTTAGCTTTAAGATAACTTTCCTGAAGAGGAAAGTGATACAACAGCAACACAAACAAAACTGAAATTTTGTTTTCCAAAGGGAACTTATCTGCCCAGCAAAGGAAAAAGCACAAGCCATGTATTGATCCTTGAAAACCTCAGAGGAGTACACTTCAGCAACAGTAAAGTTCTGAAGGGTTTCACATCCAAACTTGCCTATTAGTCAGCTCAGCTTGAGCTGTCTGACAGTATGCATGCATGGAAGATGCCCTGAAGCTTTGGAAGCTGGCTGGCTGTTGTATCCTTGGCAGGGTATAACCCATATAGCTATGGCTACTGCAGCAGTGATCAGCACAATGAACATCTTGGGAACAGATCTACTTTTTCAGTGAACTGAAGTAACTAGGAGATACCCAAGGAATATAATCCAGTGACAGAGAGGGGGAGTCATTCAAACAGAACTGTTGAATGTTCTCCTGAAAACCTAATCTACGAAGGAGATCGCTTACCCAAGTGAGAAATTTCTCTGCAAAGATAAGCAAGTCTTCTAAATAAGGAAAAACTGAACGCATTACAATCTGCAACGGACTCTCACTGAAGTTAGACATTGTATGAACAGTCTTGGAGCAGTGGATAATCCAAAAGATAATACAGAGAACCAAAAGTGTAATCCAGACACACAAAACCTTTAAAAAAGGGAGAAAGAATTAAATCTGTTGCCCTAAGAATATGATAAGCATCCATTACATCTAGAGTTACAAAAAAAAAAACTGAAAGGGGGAATGTGAAAGGATAGCATTTTGAACTTTGGGACTTTCACAAACTAACAAAGAAAGGAAAATATTTAAGACTGCTCTCCATGAAGCTTCTCTCTTTGCCAACAGAAAATTCAATAAAAACTGTTCCCTGTCAAGCAATAAAGAAAAGGTTTACTAACCCAAGTCAGCAGATACTGAATGACAGGAGGGAAATAAGAGGTGTAGTGGGTGCATGAGAAACAATCCATGAAAATGAGGAAACATATCCCACTGTTATCTGCACCCCTGATGGACCATGCTCAGAATCCATTTGTGTGAGATTACCTGTTGCCAAAGAGAGAAATGGAGAGAGAGAGAGAGACTTTGGGGAAGACTTAAAGGATTGCTAGGATGGGAAGGGGAGAATTACAATTTGTAGACAGTCATTCAGACCTGCTGGACTGCCCTAGTTTGTGGGAGGCTCCTGTCTTTACTGGACCCTCCTTGCAATTGTTTCAAATTTTGCTTACCAGAAGTTTGCTGAGTCTCCTTATCTTGATTTTGATAAAATGATGCAGAGTCTGCTTATTTTGATTTTTATAAAATGATCCTGAGATAAGGAATAAACATTTAGCAAACCTGGAGAAGGAAGGCTGAAAAATATTAGTCACCCTTTGAATCAGTTTCCTATCACTCATCACATTTTATTTCAGGACTCCAGCAGGTGGTGGCTCATATATAACCAACCTAACAAGGGGAGAATTCAATATTTCAACTTTAACATCTTCAGACAAATTTTGAGAATGTAGCCATATAAACCTTCTAATAACAGACTGTGAAAGCTGCTGCTGCTCTGCAAAAGGCATCAGCTGAGTGAGAAGAACAAAGAATGCTTGGTTATAAGCAATAGAAACAATAGTACGTAAAGAAGATTTGCCTTCAGAAGAAGGAAAAGTGGTAGCAATGTTCCTCAAATTTTTAAAAGAAGCAAACCAAAAACTAATACATAAACTTGACAATTAAGATTCCTAAAAAAGAGAGTGGCACAGTAATATACTCTTTCTCAAATCTATCAAAAGCTTTCCCATCCTTGTCAGATGGTAAAGGATAAGCATTTACTAAATGTTCAGCTGCAGATGGATTTGACAAGAAAAGCAATGCAGGGTCAGATCTTGGATCAGAAAGTAAGAATTTGTAAGAGTGAAGGACTCTAATCTGTCTGCCTTCTTAGGTGCTGTAGGCTGGATGTCAGGCATGTTGCAAACAAATAAAAAATCCTCCAAGGCTGGAAAACGCAGGAGGAATAGGAGTGGATTAAAGAAATTTCAGGTGTAATAAATCATAACATTTTTCAAAGAAACTGAAATGGCATTATGTTCCGACTGGAATAATTGATTCATCCTAAGATATAGTCTGAAAAATGTAAAATCTTCTGAGGCAAAATCAAAAGAAATACTCTTGTCAGAATCAGAATCAGTTAGCTGAAGAGAAAGAAAAGAATTTGTTCCCTCACAATCAAATCCCTGTTCATCACACTGTGAATCTTCAGAATGTGAAGCATTCATTTTTCTTACCAATAAATCCAGAATGAAAATGGTTAAGAGCCAAAACTAAACCACGAACTAAGCCCAATAAATCTTCCATGTCTAAAGTAACAGAGACAGCAAAGGATAAAGGTTTAACTTCTTGCTTCTTTTTAACAGGAATTTGCATAGAAGCATACCAACTCATGTTAGATACATCATGGACATCACCTAGGGGAGCAGGAATACTAGTCCAGCTAGACAGAGAAGCATTCCCTGTTCTTTCCTATGAGACTGACAAGACTGGTTCTCCCATGCCCAGCAAGGACACTCCAACAACTTCAGAGGATGTGTCTAACCCCTAGCCCATAGTGGCTGAAGGAACTACACCAGAGGGAACCAAGGAAATCTACGTGCAGTCTGAGGAACCAGAAATGGCCACTGCAGGTTCACCCATCTGCCACCGAGGCAAATAAGTAGCCTGCTGGACAGGCAAAGGCTGGATGGAACTTTTCTTCTTTTTGTGGCCTGAGGAAGGAAGAAGTAAGGAAAGGATAAGCTGTTCCATGGTAAAGCTGAGAAAGATACCTGAAATCCTAGTAACAATGACAGCAGTGGTCAGTAACTGGCAAGTATCACAACTGAAAAGCACAACACACACTTGCCTTAGCCCCTAAAAACAATGTACACAGTTATCAGCAAATTTTAATGTAAATCTTAGAAAAAAAACCCACAAGTTTACATAAGAGGTAGTTAAAAAAACACACACGCATTTTAACTAAAAGAAAGGTGACATGACAGCTGTCCAAAAATACTAATTCCAAACAAAAATAAACAGCTCTCGTCATAAAAGTACTATTTTAGTCATAAAATTAACTGTGGAAGGTTTATTTCCCTTAAGTGAACTCGTCTGCCCAGTCAATGGAGAAAGGCTAACCAACTATCGATCTTGGAAAGCCCACAAGAAGAGTACCCTTCAGAAGGAGGAAATCGCTGGAAGGCTTGGCATCCAGACTGAGGATTTTCACCAGTCCTATTTTAGCTGTCAACAGTCCGTGTATGCAGAAGTTGCCCTTAAACATTAGGGGCGGTTTGGCTGTTACATCCTAAGCAAAGTGTAACCCATGAAAGCCAAGGCTACTACAGTAGTGATCTAATGATGAAATTCTCAGCCTGTTCGGAACATCATGCTTTTCAGGAGCAGCTCAATTTCAGTGACCGTCTAAAAATGATTTAAATGGGAGATTATGTTTAAATAATTCCTCAAGCTAAACATCACAATGTCATTGCCAGGTGATGCATGTGCACAAAGATAGACAGCCACGTGAGTACATAGCAAGAGCCGCAATAGCATTTAAGTGATTTATTTTTTTTACTGAGCAAGAACTGCTTACAATGTCAGCAACTATTACACTCTGCACAAAATCTCATTAAAATGAGTGAGCATATCAGCAACCACCCCCTTTTTTCCCCTGGGGTCAAGGTGTCATGTCATCTGTCACCATCTCTCTATACAGTGCTATTCCCCAAACTTTGACAGTCATGCTCACCTATCGCAAGTCTTCTCTTGTGCAATCCAGCCATCTCTTGGCTGGACTTCCCTGTCTCCTTTTTACCTTCATTTACCAAAATAACCTGCTTTTCTGCACTCATGACTGAGCCACTGTAATCTTGGTTACTTTGGCTTTTGTCCCAACATTCTCAAATCATCATATGTCTCTCAGTGTGCATCCTAATACCCATCTCAAGTACTACAGCTCTATCACCTCAAGATTCCTCAGCTGCTCTGCTTCCACTGCCCAGGTTTCAGTCTCTTACAAAACACTGGTCACACCACTAATTTATACACACCTTCCATCTCAGTTTTTTTTTGGCATTCTTATGTCAATTACTATCCTGACACTTTGTACCTGCCGGCTGCAGCACCTGTGATTCTAGTTTTGACCTCCTTATTTAGATTTCCCCTTCTCTTCAACCATGCCTTACAGACACTTGAAGTTGTTAACCTGCTCCATTGTTTCCCCTTTTAAGATTCTTCTAATTTTGCCCATTTGCTACTATGACACTGTCTTGTTTGCACTCACCTTTAGCCCATAAGCCTTCAGTTTTGCATTCCACTGTCCTACCATTTGCTAAAGTTTTTATTCAGAGTCTGCTGACAGTGTCACACCATCTGAATATAGCAGCTCTGTTAAGGTGTCCCTTCCTAAGTGTTTAATGATGTATTTCGTCATAGTATGGAAAGCTGAGGTGAAAATACAACAAAAGAAAAGGAAAAGTGAGGATGTAGGAAGAACTTATTACTAAAAAGATAAACTTTCTTCCTACATATACTAAGTACTGGTAACATCTGAACCAAATAAGTAGAGGCTGTAACCTCTAGGACACCTTCCCCAACTAACGTTCCTGAGCATCTCCACTCATGGGAACATATCCCTAACAATAGTAGGCATACAAAGAAGACATGAACCAGGGGATGATGACCAGCTTATAGTACCTCAGAAATGTATTAACAGGCAACCAACTTGATGTCACACAGATATCACTTAAAAGTAGTTACAAAAATGGCTGTGGAAATAGCCACTACTCTAGCAGAATGACCCCTTCATGATCACCAACAAAGTTGCTGAATGTCTTACACAAAAGTCATAATTAGTACGTTTGATAAACTTTACATCCAAACAGCACAGAAAATACAAAGGCTAGCTGATCTTTCCTCCAAACACGAGTCTTTCTACACAATATTTTAGTTGTCTGAACATCCATACAGTGAAACTGGTAAACAGCTTGGTTAAAATGTGCTAGGAAGAAAACTAGTAAGCTAATAGAGACTAGCTTTGTTAAATGTCAATGGCAGGTTAGCTTTGAGTCAATTTTCTCCTTGTTAAAAATTATACTATGCAGGTTTTACAGAATGAGCCTGAAGTTATGAAATCCTCTTCTAACAATGGGTCTTCAAAGATAAAAAGTCTGGTGGAGACTGCCAGGCTAAGAAAGACAGATCAGTTTCTCAACTGTAATATACATATCCCATGGCAGAACTGTGTTGCTCAATGGAGGACTGTGTTGGAAGGTGCCCCAAAAACTATCAACAATGCCAGTGAAGCAAATTGGAAAATGGCTACACACTGATAAATTCAGCTCTCCTAGTGTGAGAACGAAAACAGAGACACAACAGCCAGAGATATTGTAAGCTTGAGTAAAATTCAGTTACTGGCTAGTAAATACACAGCCTTGATACCCGCAAAGAAACACACAGCATGAAAGAAAATCAGCTAGAAAAAGTGAAGAGAAAACACGGACTGGGAAGAATCCTGCAGCTGTTCAGCAAAAGCAGTGCATGCTCCAGCTCTGGTGCAAAATATGGCTTCCAGTAATCTAGAGGGAAAAAAGGCAAATTTGCTCAAAGCTGATTAAAATAAATGAAACAATGAAGGTATATTAACTAAAATAAAAGTCTGTAAAAAAAATTGAAGCTTTAAACAGATATTCAAATGTGCTGATAAAACTGCAAAAATCAGAGGTCAAAATGAAGAAAAGGCTGGCTGAATATGAGACTGTTCAAGAAGAGACGTTTCAAAAACAGGTAGAATTAGAGGTCAGACCACAAAGGGAAAATACAAGATTTTCTGATGCATCATAGAAACTAAAAGGAACAGACTGTATTAATTTTATGAAGGCACAAACAAATGGGCTGTAGTTCCACAGCTGAACTGTTAATAGAAAGGACATAGCATGTATATGTTCCAAATTTGTCTATGAGAAAGCAGCCAAGACCTTTACTAGCAAAGATGGAAACCTACCAGCAGAAAGAGTTGATCCTGGCAAAAAGGCAAAGTATTAAAAGTTGGAGACAGTAGAATGTGGAAAATGATGACTCGCTGTACAACAAGCAAAAGAGAAAAAAATATTCCAGTAATCAGGGAATGTTGAGAGGCAGGTGTGAGATTCAAGCTGCTGTATTCAGCTGTCTTCAGAATATTTTTTTTCCAGAAGATCAAACTCATTTTTGATGCAGAACAGACTAAGGAGGAACTGTAAAAGTTTGTCCGACAACAAATGAGATATCTGGTAGAAAAGGACTCTGCTTTTCAATCTCCTGATAGTAAAGCACACAGAGAGACTTTTCCAGTGAAACCATTTCCACTGTTCCAAACAAAAATGCTTGAGATACAGAGAAAAGCACAGGAACTAACCAGAAGAATTGGAAGTACCATGGAACTGATCTGGAGCTGGGAGATGGAGATAAACAGGAAGACCAGTAACACGAAATTGGTGAATAAATGTGACAATACAAAGCATCAAGCACATTTGTGAAATACAGCTGTATAAAAATAAGTGGGATACAAGTAAACCTGTTAGACAGCTGACCATAGATGGCTTTTCTACCCCTTCTCTCCACAGGAATAAGGCAAGTGGTGCAGTTTTTAGAAAAACATGTATTTAGTCTTCGCAGAAGGATGATTGTTCTTGCAGTGAAATCTTAATCGTTTTACAAAGAGCTCTGCTATGGTTATAAGGGCTTTCTGAAGGAAGGAGTCGGAACAGCCAAATGATTTAGGTGGTGGAGGTAAAATGCACCTAATCTTTATATGTCAAAATGGGGGGGGGGGGGGTTATTGGTGGAGGTAACACACACACCTCATATGAGCACGACCAAATGTCCATCAATGGGATGGGCTATCCACACTGGCTAATCCTCCTCTATCCTCTTTCAGTACTTGTCTTACACAATATCAATTAACCATAGTCAAGATAAGTCCAACACCCTGTTGAAGTAAGATAATTTATTTGTCCTTGTTTAAACAGAACCATGTGTTACTACTTTATTTGAACAAACTGTCTTGTTTGAGATACCAAGGATTCCCTAACATTTTAAAAATGCTTTTGCCATACAGCTTCTTCAGATCTATACAAAAAATCAATATAGCAGTGTAAGAGCTTACGTGTTCACCTTGTTTACTACATCTTTTGGTAGATTTCTGGGCCAATCCATCTTGTTTGCAATAAAACAGACTGTGATTTAGACTTTTAAGTATTGAGACCAGATGGTTTGCAATCACTTAGTCTGATCATCCAGTACATCTCCATCTTCTAAGATGACGACATTCTTGCTGCCTTCAAGAGACCCCATCTCAAGTTTATCCAGTACATGAAAGCTGAATCTCATGTCCAGGGTTTCCAGGTGGTGCTTTGTCAGTGGATTTTTGTGCACTTTAAGTGTGGGCCATTCTGACCTTTAGTTTCTTAATTTTTCATACACAGAAACTTCTGCAAGAGCCACATTGGGCCCTGTGTATGACAAACTGAGGGATAGAAACGCACCTCTTGTGACTCCAGTAAATTTGGAATTACTCAGATATTTGCAAAAGATGCAGTAGTTTGATCCATACTTGAAGGCTGCACTAGTTTCCTCAATGGTCTTGGCTTTGCTCTCAACCCAATCTGTCACATTCTTTCCTTCTGAACACAAAAAAGGGCCCAGGTTCAAGTATTTTTTCTAGCTATTTGTTCTCTGAAATGATGAGCCATAAAATTGCAAGCAACTGAGTTTCTTTAGTCAGTGGTGAATGTTAAAGCCACACTCCTTTTTCTCTTCTCATTAGTTTAGTCCGTATATCCGTGTTAAAATTCCCTAGGCGTTCTACTGGATCTGCTTCCGAATCTAGAAATACTGAAATGTAGAATTTCAGTATTTCAAGACCAGAATACCGCACAGCCACAAAAACAAAAATGCAAAACACTGACAACTCAAAAAACAAAATCAAACCAAACATCAACTCGCCCACAAAATAAACGTAAACACAAGGAGAAAACCAAACATAAATAACACTAACACATTTTTGCAAGAAGGGATGCCCCCCTGCGCCCCCACACCCCTGCTACTTATATATACCAACTCAGAGGTCACACTAACATGAAATCAACAACACAACTACTTCTACATGACATACACTCTCATTTCACACAAGCACACACACTTACACCCACAAAAAACACACACACTGCACATGTAAAACAAACAATCACCATTGTCAACAACTACACACACACACCTACCCTAACCTACTCTTAAATATTCCCAAAACACCAAATAAAACCACACTCCTACACAAAACCCTGACATACTACAAACTTACATGGAACTTGGTGCCTAACAACACATCCAAAGACATCCTCAACACCCATAAATCATTAAACCTTAAAGTGACAGCACACTCAGACTGCACAATAAGTAACATCACATTCGACAATATGCAGTTTCGAACAACAGCACTTTTGTCATGCTGGTCTTGAGATACTGAAATTCAATATTTCAATATTATGAGATTCAGAAGTAGACCCATTCTACCTGGGGCTCATTTAGGCTTAGGTCATTCTGTTGCTTCAGAGTTCTTCTTTGCTATAGGATGTTGTGAAGCAATTGCCCATGTAGCCCCTTTGTAAGTTCATTATACTGATGGAAAAAAAAATCTTAATTCTTTCGAAACTCTTGCAATTTTCATACCCTGAGATTTCACAGCATTCTTTTTTATTTGAGGTTGCATGCTACTATTATGTAGCAGCATGTTTACGCAAGTGGGTTTCCTAAAGTGATTGTTAAAGTACCCTTTTCCAGATCTTTAGTTATGGTGAGGTTCAGAAAGTTAATATTTTGCTGTAGTCACATGTGAATTTTAGGAAGTTAGTGGGTCAATTAATGAATTAAAAAAAAAAACTCTCAAGGTGGATTCTTCTCCTTCACATATGATAAAAATGTCAACTATACAATGTAGATAACATCAGACAGAATCCATGTACCACCTTTGGAACAGTCTCTTCCTCAATTTCCTAAGTCTACTTAGCCAAGCTGGGTGTCAAGGTTGCACTCATGGCTATGCTGGGGATTTGTCTGTAGAACTTTCCATGTAAAGTGAAACTGGTGTCAAAAAGCTTACCCGGGATCTCAATCTTTCAGATATGACTCAGTGGTGGCCTGTATGCAGTACTGATGTGGAAGGACTGTATATAATGCTTCCGCATTTATGGTTCACAAGATAGCGTTGCCACTGATGGGCATGCATTTAATCTTTCTGAGGAAATCCAAAGTGTACAATATAAATGATTTCTTTCTGCAAGGGGTTTGATCTGAATTTCAAGGAATATTGAGATGAAGTCTGTTACTGACCCAGAATTGGCCACAATAGATCTACATGGGGTGGCAGCTATATTCTTATGTGGCTTTGGGATTCCAAAGTTATTGGGGAATCTTTTGGTGGGCTAAAAACGCAAACAACTTTGCATTTAGTAGATCACCCTCACACACCCTTTTAAGTTCATTTAGGATATTACTGTAAGCCATCTGGACTGTGCCTAGGTCCTTTCTTTCTGTCACTATATTTTTCATTGCTAAGCATACTTTTGATCTTGTTAACATAACTGACGTTATCTGTGACCATTATTCCCCCACCCTATCAGCCTTTGTGAGTCTTCTTGTCTAATCATTGCTTAGATTCTTAAGATATTGATCTCTTCTTTGGAGAAACTGTAAACTTTCTTTTTGGAAGGCTTACGAAGGATCTTCCAGATGTCCACTTCACACTTGCTCTCAAAACAGAGTGTAGGGTGGACTGGGGAGCAAAAGACATATTTCCACTTAGTGATCTTACATTACTCTAAACATATGCATTGTTCTTTTGTCACTGAAAAATACTTTTAATTTGAGTTGTCTAAAAGTATAAGATCTATGACCATGTTAAATTACTTCTACTATGAGGGATAAAAGTCATTCAGTTACCTAAAACCAGCTCTTCTACTGCTGTGAGGGGTTCTGTCACATGGTTCCACATATTAACCTTGCATTGTCCACCTTCTATTCCCCCTCTTTGTGGGTGGTTCTCTAATACTAGAGTTCTCTCTCCCTTGTCCACACACTGTTCCTCTGACCACAGTGCCTCTGCAGTGACTGTGTGATTCTCTGGTGGTTTTCTTCCTTCGTGTGGTAGCCTCCTGGCACAGTTTGATTACGACAGAGTCTCTTCTGGGTTAGTGTTCCTTGACTGATGGTGTTGGGCTGGGTATGACATTGTGTAGCTAAATCTGATCTGGCTGGGACTGAGCCCTCTGAAAATCCTGATTCACCTCAGTATCGTCCCGTTCTCTTGCTTGCTCTCCCGTGTTGTGGTGGTTATGTGGGTATATCTTTCCGTGAAATCTCTGTTGGGGTGCTGATCATGTCTGGTACATCTGTTAATCTTGCTTTCCAAAACCTTATTGGGCTCTTCATGACATTTAGTGTTTGTGCATTTCGGCTATTTTCTTTTCCTTAGTTTTTTTTTCAAAATCCATGACCCTTTTTCTTATATTCTGGCCCTCCTCTATGGACACAAGGTTATTTTGTAGGCCTGTACCACAGAGAATTTATTCCATGGTCACATTCTGTTGGGTCTTATTGTGTTCTATTAGAAAGGCCATTAATTTGATGCGCTTTTCAAGTGTTCCGTTCCACTGCTGTGTTAGTTCATCTGAAACACTGTTCCAGATGAGAACTTTCATAAGTGAAAAGAGTGAACTTTAAATGACTTTTTTTAAACTTGAGAAGAACTATAAAGAACTTCTCACTTCCTGTCATTAAAATTTGGATGAACTCTGAAGGCGAAGGAAAAAGTAACAAAGTAAAAAAAGAAGCTGTATCTTACCAGAACGTTCCATCTGAGTTGTTGATGATCTTCCAGTCATCACTGATGGGTCCAGTTCAGAGCCCTCGGAACCGAATTGGCCAAATACCAAGCTCCCGTATACCAAAAACTCTCAAGCTAAGCTGCTACCCACAATGCCCTTCTCTCAGTTACCTCAGATCGAGCTTGCATGCAACATACAGAAGAAACAGAAAGACAGAGGCCATCTCTGCGCAGAAACCCTGAAACACCACAGGGACCCAGAAGATCCGCCAGGAGCCTTTGGTTGGGGATGGTGGAAGGGTGTGATGACTGGAAGAAGATAAATAACTCAGATGGAACATTAAGGTAAGACACAACTTCTTTATCTGAAGTTGTTAATCTTCTTCCTAGTCTTCATCACTGATGGAACAGAATCCCAATCTACTTGGAGAACCTGGGTGGCCCTTATGGAAGAACATTCCTGAGAACCACTGAGCTGAAGGTCGCTCTTCCCCTGGAGACCAGATCCAATTTGTAACGCTTGATGAAGGCATGGGGTTTAGCCCAAATGGCTGCTGCACAAATGTCATCCATGGAAGCCCTGGAATGGAAGGCAACCAAAGTTGTGATGGCCCTAGTTGAATGAGCTTTGATTTGATCAGGTTTGGATTAATTCGTAAGGGAATATGCAAAGGTAATGCAATCTCTGAGCCATTTTGATAAAGTAACTTTTAATACAGCACACCCCAGTCTAGGACCAGAAAAGGAAATGAAAAGTTGGTCCGACCTGCGAAAGGACTTAGTCCTGTCTAGACAGAAACGTAGTTGTCTATGTACATCCATTGAATAAAGGCAGCATTCCCCTTTGTTTGAGTAGTTTGGGAAAAATACAGGGAGCTCAACGGACTGGTTAATAGAGAAGTCAGAAACCACTTTGGGGAGAAAAGATGGGTTAGTACGAAGGCTTCTCTGTCCTTATGGAAGATTAGATACGGGCTCTTGATGCATAAGGCTTGTAACTCAGATATCCGTCTGGCTGATGTGACCGCCACCAAAAACAAACACTTTCATGACAGGAATTTTATATCACATGTTGCGGCAGGCTCAAAGGGAGGTAGAGAGAGAGAGAGAGAGAGAGAGAGAGAGAGACTGGAGAACCTGGGAGAGATTCCATGTCTCTACAGGCTGCCTGATAGGAGGTCTACTATGGAAAACTCCCTTGAGAAAGGTCTTGCAGAGTCGGGTGGAGCTAAGAGGGACTCCATCTGAACAGTTATGGAAATTGGAAATAGCTGCTAAATGGACTCAAATAGTAGAGGCTGATGCCTCATTGTTAAAACAACTCAGAGAGATAGTGAAGAATGGTGGCTGTTGGAGTTGAAAAGGGGTCCAGCATCTGATTATTCGACCAGAGAGCGAATCTTTTCCACTTATCTCTGCAGAGTTTTCTGGTGGATGGTTTGTGCGAGGCCAGAATAATATCCCGGACAGAAGAGGAGAGGGTTTCCTGCCTGGCGACTAATGGAAGTGGAGAAACCAAGTTGTCAGCTTGAGAGTGGATAGATTTGGGGGAGTCGGCCCTTGTGGGTGAGATATCAGGTCCTGACGAGTGTCCAGGATCCAAGGAGGTTGTAACAGGTGAGGTCGGAGGAAGGGAAACCACACTTGAGGCAAGAAAGGGGCAACGAGAATCACCTTGCTTCTCAACCGAATAGCTTTCCTTAGAAATAAGGGTATCAGATGATAAGCATAGAGGAGACCGGTGGGCCAATCGTGAGTCAAAGCATCTCTCGGTGACTCCCTGTGTGGGGGAAATGGGGCAAAATAGATGTTGCATTTCGTGTTTGAGGAGGAAGTGAAAAGATCACAAGGCTGGCCCCAACGGCTGAAGATTTCTGTCGTCACGATCGGGTTGAGAAACCATTCGTGAAGACAGAGGATGCTTCTGCTTAGTCTGTCTGCAATCACATTGGAGCTCCCCAGGATACGCGTTGCTATTAAAAAGTGGTTGGAAGCTATCACCCAATGCCAAATTCTCACTGCCTCAAGACACAGAGGCTAGGATTTTGTCCTTCCCTGTTTATGTACCAGATGACCGACATACTGTCTGACTGAATAACAATTGTTCCTGACGCAAGGAGCAGATGAAGTGCCTTGCAATGCTAACAGCACCACCCGCTCTTAATTCCAGGACATTGATATGCAAAGTTGACCTCTAGGTTGGACCACATGCCTTGAACAGTCTTTCCCTGGAAGTGGCCTTCCCACCCTATCAGGGAAGCACCCATGGTCACGGTGGCATTGGGTTGGGGAGTCTGGAAGGAGCGACACCAAAGATTTTCATCTGTTCTCATCCACCAGAGGAGATCTTGCTTGCAGGAGTTTGTGATGAGGATCTGTGCATTCAGGGGGAGGAGACTGGATATCCACTTCGACAAAAGAAGCCATTGTAGTATTCTCATATGTAATCTTGCTAGGGGGGACAATTGGAATGGCTGCTGCCAGACACACCAGAGCATGAAGAACTTCTCTTGCAGACACCTTCCATCGACAGAGTATCACTTGTACTTGTAACCGTAATCTCAGAAGTCTGTGAGGAGGAAGAGAGACTTAGCTGGTTTGAGTGTTGAATATCACTCCTATAAATTCCAATTGTTGGGTAGGATGAAGGATGGATTTTTCCCAGTGAATTGTGATGCCTAAGAACTCCACCAGTGCTAAGGTGTACTGGAGGGCCTTGACCAGTAGGAGCTTGGTGGGGGTGGAGAGGAGCCAATCGTCTAGATACGAAAACACCTGGAATCCCTGAAGTCTCAGATGAGCTGTCACCACTGCTAGGCATTTCATGAACACTCTGGGGGCCGTCGAGAGACCGAATGGTAGGGCTCTGAATTGGTAATGACTGGCTCCCAGCCAGAAGCGAAGGAGTCTCCTGGAGCATTTGTCCATTTTGATGTGGTAATACGCATCCCAGAGGTCTATCGAGCACATCCACGCATCCTCCCGAAGAAATGGGAGAATGGATTGAATCGTGACCACGCAGAACTTGGTCTGAACTACTGATTTGTTTAGCTGGCTGAGATCCAAAATGGGCCTCCAGTCCCTGGTCTTTTTTGGCACCAAAAAGAATCTAGAGTAAAAACCGGATCTGCACTGATCTGGGGGAACTTGTTGGATGACTCATTTTTGACACAGCTTTCTTATTTCTGAAGCTGCCTCTTCCCTTTGACTGGGTGGAAAGTACAGTTTTGTACCTACCATAAATGTAGATGTTCGAGTGCTAATACAGCTGCAGTCATAACAGATGGGTTTTCCTGCCCTCAGGCGGGTCCTCGGTCGGCCGAATTCCAAAGTCTAGGTCCGGCGTCGGATGTCGTCGCTTCTTCCCTGACGTCAGAACGACAGGGGTATAAAAGAACCAGCAGACGCCATTTTCTTCAGTTTTTCTTGCCCCAGATGTCAGGTGCCCCCAGAAGGAAAGCAATACATAAATTTATGTAATAATGCAATGCAATATAATCAAAAAACAGAAGTTGCAAGCAAATACACCATAAAAGAATACCCCAATCAGGTTGTATGAGGAGGTGTTAGCCATTAGGCCTGTCCCAAGTGGGGAAGGAGGGAGGGAAACCTGGACTGCAGCTGTATTAGCACTCGAACATCTACATTTATGGTAGGTACAAAACTGTACTATGTTCATCCTGCATAGAGCTGCAGTCATAACAGATGGGTACAATACCAAAACTAAAAAAGGGGTGGTAGGCACTAGGTGGAACTAGGAGGAGCCAGGATGCCCTGCAAGACTGCAGTGGCAAAACCTGCTCTAGATTTGGAGTATAATGGTAGGTGATAGTGTTTGGAGAAAGTATGTACAGAACTCCAAGTAGCAGCTCCCAAAATATCTTTGGTAGGAACCCCCCCTGAGGAAGGCTGCAGAGGTGGCTGTGGCCCTTGTGGAGTGAGACCTGATGCCTGCAGGCACAGTTTTACCATGAAAAGAGTAACAAAAGCGTATGCAGTGGGCTATCCATTTTGAGATTGTCTGTTTGGAAATAGGCTTCCCTTGAGCTCCGGTAGCATAGAACAGAGTTGCTCTGATTTTCTGAAAGGCTTTGTTCTGTCCAAATAATAACGTAGCTGTCTATGAATGTCCAAGGAATGTAGTAGTCTCTCCCCTTTGTTTTGAGGATTGGGGTAAAAGGTAGGTAAGTGGATAGCCTGATTCAAGGCTACCCTGGATACTACCTTTGGCATAAAGGAAGGGTTGGTTCACAAGGATACTCTGTCCTGATGGAAAATGATGAAAGGCTGCACAGCCATGAGGGCTTGTAGTTCCGAAACCCTGCAAGCTGAGGTGATAGCCAGCAGGAAGGCTGTTTTCCAGGACAAATATTGCAGTTCTGTTGAGGCAGCTGGCTCAAAGGGAGGCAAAGTTAGTTTTTCTAGAATGAAATTGAGGTCCCAAGTAGGTACTGGTTGTTTCGTTGGGTTTTTTATATTCTTAGCCCCTCTGTGGAACTGTCTTAAGAGGGGGTGAGAGAATAAAGGAGGATCAGTGTTGTATTCTGCAGAAATGGCAGAGGCATGGATTTTGATGGAGGAGAATGAAAGTGCTCTGCTTAGCAGCTCAGCTAGGTACTGTAATATTTGAGGTAAATTCAGTATTCCAGAGTTCTGGCCCTTTTTCTCATTCCAAGCACAAAACTGTTTCCATTTTGCGGAGTAGGCTTTTCTAGTAGAAGGTCTTCTGGCCTCCAAAATGACATCCTGCACCTCCTTGGAGAGTAGGGTCTGTTGTGGTTTTAAGGAATCTTCCATGTGGCTAGATTGAGTGTTTTCAGCTGACTGTGAAGAGTTTTGAAGTTGTGCTGAGTCAGTAGAAGAGGCATTAGAGGCAAAATCCATGGTGGGGAATGCGTCAGGCTCCTCAGGAGTGGGTACCAGTGTTGTCTTGGCCAGTCTGGAGCAATGAGAATCATCTTTGGTCTGTCTGCTCTGGTTTTTAATAGAACTTTCGGCAGCACAGGAAGAGGTGGAAAGGCATAAACTGTCATTGTTGTCCAACTGAAAGAGAGTGCGTCCACTTTCCAGGCCTGTGGATGAAAGACCCTTGAGCAGAACTTTGCCAATTGGTGATTTCTGTGGGAGGCAAAGAGATCTATGTCTGGCCTTCCCCATGCTTGAATTATCTTTGAAAAAACTTGAGGATGCAACTTCCATTTGTGTGCATCTGTCATATTTCTGCTTAGGTTGTCTGCCAGCGTGTTTTCCTTGCCTGGCAGGAACTGTGCTTGAAACTCTATTTGCAATTCCAGAGCCATGTTCCAAAGAGACATGGCTAGCCTGCATAGGGGGTACGAATGGGTTCCTCCCTGTTTATGTACCACATGACTGTGGTGTTGTCTGTCCTTATCAATAGCTGGCCTGGATGCAGCAGGTCTTTGAAAGCTGTAATAGCATTTATTACTGCTAGCATTTCCTTTTGATTGATGTGTAGGTTCTTTTCTTTTTGGGACCATTTGTCCTGAATGCACTGATCTGTCATGTGCGCCCCCCAGGCGTAATCCGAGGCGTCTGTTGTGATGACTTGATTTGCTTGAGGCTTGCAGAATGGTAGACCTGTGTTTCTTTGGCATGCTTGCGCCCACCACAGAAATTCCTTTTGCAGACATGGAATCAGTGGTATTATTGTCTCCAAACTGTGGCTGTGTTGAGACCATAGGTTTTTTAGGTACCACTGAAGTTTCCTCATATGCAGCTTTGCACATGGGATTAGTAGGATGCAAGATGCCATGAATCCCAGAGCCTGCAGGATTTTCCTTGCAGTCAGCCTGGTGAAAGTTGCCAGTTTTCTGAAGTATTGAGTTAGTTGCCCTTGTTTCTCTGGCGTCAGGTAGGCCATCTGGGTGTTTGTATCCAAGCTGGCACCCAGGAAAATTATGGTTTGAGAGGGTATTAGTCTTGACTTCTTTTTGTTGACTGTGTATCTGAGAGATTTCAACAACATTATTACATATGCCAGGTGTTTTAGAAGTATGTGCTTGCTGTCCGCTTGGATCAGGCAGTCGTCCAGGTATGGGTATATTTGTATCTCTTGAAGTCTGCAGAAGGCAATTACTGATGCCAGACATTTCGTGAACACTCTGGGTGCTGTAGATAAGCCAAAGGGCAATGCAGAGAATTGATAATGGGTTGAACCTGCAAGAAATCGGAGGTATCTTCTGCAATCTTGTCTGATTGGGACATGCAGGTATGCCTCCTTGAGGTGCAATGTTACCAGCCAAGACTCCTTGCCCAGCATGGGAAGAAGCTGCTGTAATGTGAGTATCTTGAATTTTGGCATGAGTAAAAATGTGTTTAGGATGGATAGGTCCAAAATAGGTCTCCAATCTTTCCCCTTTCTTGGCACCAGGAATAGTTTGGAATAAAAACCTTGACCCTGTTCTTGTGCAGGTACCTCTTGAATAGCTTTCATGTCCATGAAATCTGAAATTTGTTTTTGTGCCTCTGCCCTTTGATTGTGTGGCAGGTTTGGCATGCCTCTCATTTTTGGAAGGGTGCGAAAGTGGAATCTGTAGCCTCTGTCTATAATGTCCAGGATCCATTTGTCTTTTGTGACAATATGCCAATTTTTTGAAAATAATGCCAGTTTTCTGCCTAAAGGTGCTGCCATTTGAGCCTTGCTTGGCATGCAAAAGGGAAAGTCATTGGTTCTGCTTTCTGAATGGCTGTGAACTATCCTCACCACCTCTTTGTGTAGGTGCTTGCCATTGTCTGCCTCTAAACGATCATTGAGATTGCCCTCTACCCCTCGGGCGCCTGTATCTACCTCTTTGGGGTCTGTCCGTGGCTGGAAAGGACCAATTTTTGGAAGGCCAATTTCTACTGAAATGTGGAGGTTGTACCTGTAGGAAATCTTTCACTGTTTGCATTGATTTTGCCTTTTCCTCCATTTTCTTTAATACCTCCTCAGCTTTAACACCAAATAATACATCTTTTTGCAGAGGTGCATCCAGTAATTTAGCTTTAACATGATCTGGTAAAGTTTGCTCTTTGAGCCAAGCATGTCTACGTATGACTGATCCTGTAACAACAGCTCTACATGAGGCCTCTAAAGCATCAAAACCACATTGTAACCACATTGTAAGGTATGTTTACCCACTTGTTCTGCACTATGTAACCAATCCTGCAACTCCTTCAAGTCTGGTTGTTCAGGTTGTGACATTTTGCTTCTCAACTGTGATAACAGAAACTGCTGGTACTTTAACATATGGAACTGACAGTTTAATGCCCTCATGGTTAAGGGTGCCGAGGTGTATACCTTCTTCCCCCACCTTTCTAAAGCTCTGGAATCTCTCTCTGAAGGTAATGGATTTTTAGCAGTGGAGGCCTTAATTCCCTTGGGACCTTGTGAAATAGTTTCTGGGTCAGCCGCATGGCTTTTGTATAGAAATTGGTGTGAATCAGGAACCCGGTAATACCGGTCAGGCTTGACTGGAGCTGGAGGTAAAGAATCTGGGTTAAGGCAGGCCTCCGAATACACATCATCTAGTATGTCTAAGACGGGAGGTATAGCCAGAGGCCTGTGCTGAGGGAGCAAGAGGAAATCCTTAAGCCTTTTCTTGGAGTCTGAGTACTCTTGGCCTTCCCAGTGGAAGCGTTCCCTCAAGGTATGTAAGGTTTCCCCAAAAGAGTAATCCTCAGGGGGGGGGGGGACAGAGGGAATGGACTCCTCTGCATCAGAATCTTCAAAAGGGGAGTAAGAATGTTCCTGGTCTTCAGAATGTTCTGAAATAATGGAGGCCTGGTCCAAGGAAGGAGATTCTTCCTCCACTCTGGGCCTTTTGTCCGGAGGGGGTTGAGAACCCCTGATTAGAGTAATCAAATCCTCAGCCATTTTGAGCATCTGCTTTTTAGGCATGGGGCCTTGAGAGGGGCCCTGTGGGGCTTGTCTTTTAGTATGCATGGCTGTTTTAGACTTCGTGAAAGCCTTGACGGAAAAAGAAGAGGAAGGCCTGAAGACACCTTGAGAGGTGGCAGGCCTGTCTAAGTTTGTCTGAGTTTCACTGCCAAGAGTGGCTTCGGTATCTGTAGTTGGGGTGTGGGCTGAAGAGCCTGCGACCTCGGGCACTGAAGACACCGCCAAGGAAGTGTCATCGGTAGTCAGGGGCTGCGTAGGCGCCTCACTGAGAACCGGACCACCTGTAGTCGGCTTTGGCGTGGTGTCGGTAGAAGTCGCGGACCTCGTATGTCGGTCCTTATCTTTGCGTCTTTTACTTAAAACTTGAGTCGGAGTATCTGACGACATAATGTAATTAAACTTTTTGCCAAAATAGTGTTGGGCAAACTCCGCCCGACGCTTAATAGTGCGTCTGTTGAATGTAGCACAAAAATGACAGGCAGAGATGTCGTGGTCTGGGCCTAAGCAAGGAATGCAGAGGGAATGAAAATCCTTATGCGGTATTTGCTTCCCACATGAAATGCAATTATTAACTTTGTCTGACATCGGTCTGAGGCAAGAAAAGTTTCCCCAATGGGGTACTTAGCTTTCAAGAAGACTTCGGTTGAAAAATATTCGTAATCTCAGGAGCTGACCGACCGGCACTTGCGAACTGCTTCTGCTTCGGGCACCGCGCGGCAAGAAAGACTGAAGAAAATGGCGTCGGCTGGTTCTTTCATACCCCTGTCGCTCTGACGTCAGGGAAGAAGCGACGACATCCGACGCCGGACCTAGACTTTGGAATTCGGCCGACCGAGGACCCGCCTGATGGCAGGAAAACCCATCTGTTATGACTGCAGCTGTATGCACGATGAACATCATAGGGAAGGGATTAAGGAGGTCTTAGGTAAGAGATTAAGGGAATGTAATAACCTCTGGAAATTATTCTTTGCACCCACTGATTGTCTGTAAGGGAATGTAATAACCTCTGGAAATTATTCTTTCCACCCACTGATTGTCTGTAATAGAGCGCCAGGCAGCTTGGTGCAGACAGAAATGAGCCCCGACTGCTTCCAGAGGAAAGCAATCGGGCAGCGCTTCAGAAGCGCTGTTAAGGTTGTCTGGAGAAAGAATCCCTGCAACCCTGACTTCGGGGACCTCCTCTGTCCCAAAAGGGGCATCTTCCATTATTGGAACCAGTCTGCCTCTGGGGGAGTCCTCACCATGTGCACTACGGAAAGGGCCTTGAGATTTTTTTGTGCCACATCTTTCCACTCCTCTGGTTTCTGGAGAAAGAGCGCTGAGGCTTGGAAAAACGTAGGCCAACGGCAGACAAGGTTTTTCCATCCTGCTCGCATCTGGCTAATGTGTCCTTCACTTTAGAACCGAATAAAGCGAACGGTTCGATAGGGGCGTTTAAAAAGAAAGACTTGAAGGAATCCGCGAGCTCACAAATGTGCATCCAGGCATGGCTTCTCATAACTACACCTGCACCAGCAGCTCTAGCCACTCCTTTGGTTGCGTGGGACAGCAACCTCATGGACGAGTTGGAAATCGACTCTACGGTAGAAGTTGGGAAGCAAATTTATCACGTGCCCCATCCGAAACTTGACCCGCGAGGGTCCCAGAGAGTTCAGATATGAGATCTCTTTGGAGCCTTGTAAAATGTGCCAAGTAATTCAAAGACCTAACAGCAGAGGTCGCTGAAGCAAAAACTCACTTGCCTAATCTGTCCACCGCCCAGGACTCTCTGTTGGGCGGGTGGACAACAGGACTTTCCTCCGCAAGGTCATTTTTCGTGACACCCGCCACCACCATAGCATCTACTGGTAAGCATCTCGACCAATGGGGCTGTTCCTCTGGAGGGCAGAGTATCTTGTCTGGTCTCCAGGGAATGGCCTCAATGGTATTAGGGTTCTTCCATGCCCGCTGCACGATGAGTTTGACTAGGTCATCAGCAGGGTGGGGGTCACCCAAGAAGTAGAGGACCGAGAGTGAAAGGCCAGCAGGAATATGGATTCCTCGGAGGAAGGGTTGGAGGGCTTCCAGTTGCCCCTCTGCCTCAAAATTTCCAGGATGTCTCCAAAGGAGACATCATCAGGGGGGTGACCATGGGGACCCCTCCCCATCATCGTAATCCATATCTTCAATGAGGGACTCCTCCGGGGAGTCCATGTGTTTCCTCTTAAACGTCCATTTCCGAGGAGGATCTTCAGTGGGAGCATCTGAAGAGGACTCAGAAAGGATGTTACCCTGTACAGGGGTTTCCTGAGGCTTGCCCTGGGTGGCTGGCCTGTGATAGCTGCAGCGCAGAAGGAGTGGGGGAAGGTCCGACGTTGGAGGAGCGCTTCCCGAAGCAAGCACCCTCTCCCATCACCTGGAAGGCAGGCCCATCCAAAGAGGAATGGGAGCCTGGAACCAAGGAAGACCATCTCAGAACCAGGGTCACACCCCGCTCCATGCGGCCCACTCCCAGGGACGGAGCCTCAAGCAAAACCAGGGCAGGAGTCACCCCTGGAGCCGATGAAACAACTGAAACCGGTCCTGAAGCTGAGGGTTCCACCCCCCCCCAAGCTTGAGACTGAGGAAGAGATGGCTCTGAAGGAACTGAAACCCAAAGGGGCCGCGGAGCCTCAGAGGTGGTCACTGTCGGTGCAGAAAAGAAGATTCCTCTCACAGACGTCAGAGCTATGGGTCTCGGAACTGAAGGGTCCAAGGGAGGAGAATAACTGGGAGTCACAGGGGCAATGGAGCCAAAGCCTGGAGTGGGGTGGGTTAGAGGAAAATTTGTAATCCCCCTGGCTGTCAGCAGCTGATCAAACAGGCGCACCACATCTGATTCAGATAGGCTCCTGGTGGACCTTACCGACACTCCTGAGGGGGGAGTCAGGTTGGTCCAAAAAGGGGCTAAAGGCTTGTCCAGCAAAATGATCCAAGGACGGGGAATACCGGGTCCGAAGTGAAGTAAAAGTCGGCACGGAGGATTTCAGTTTCGTAACAGGCAAAAGGGGAACTATCGGTGCCGAAAAAGGGCTCGGAGCCGAAGTGATAGCTGGGGTGGAGGTCATTATTGGCTCTGATGGAGTCGTCGGTACCAATCTCGGAATGGAGATACGGGATAACGGTGCCAAACTAATGGCAGGCAATAAGGTAGGGTCCGAAACCACAGTCGGAACCATAGCAGAAGGCGGCACCGATGTGGAAGTCATCACAATATCAGAAGAAACCAGTGCAGCCGAGCTCGGAGCAGAGGCTATCGGAACCAAGGAGGCAAGCTTGCGCCCCGTGGACGTTTTATGGGCCTTGTGCTTATGAGGCTCGCCCTTCTCACCAGCCGGTGAAGAAGGGTCTGAATGAGGTCGTTTTTTGTCCATAGATGGAGGGGTTGAGACCTCAGATGTAGAAATAGCCTCAGAAAATGGAGAAGGAAGCAGGCCTTTCAGAATAAGTATATTCTTTCTTTCATTCAGCGTCCACTGACTGAAATTAACACAAATTTGACAGGGAGGTTTCACAGACAGGTGTGGAACCCCCAGACAATAAACACATTCCTCATGTAGACTGCTGTTGGAGAGTTTACCATTGCAGGAAGAGCAACGCTTAAACCCCAAAGTCCCTTTCTTTTCAGACATACCAAAAAAGCGAGCAACTAATCCAAAAAGAGGTATGGGGGGAAAGAAAAGAGAAGAAAATACCAACAATGGTATTACAAATACCACAAGGGTAAGGAAGGGAGTTTACCAAAAATGGTAAGAAAGAGAATACCCGTGGGTAGAGCTAGTTAAGAAAACAAGAAATATAGGAGTTTTGAGAGGAAAAACTTACAAAATACTGCAAAAATTGAAAAATACAATACTTAGCTGGAGAGCTCAGTGAAACGTTGCTATAAGGCTGTGCGGCAAACGAGATCTGGGGTAACTGGGAGAAGGGCATTGTGGGTAGCAGCTTAGCTCGAGAGTTTTTGGTGTACGCGAACTTGGTATTAGGCCGACTCTGTTCCGAGGGCTCAGAACCAAACCCATCAGTGATGAACAGGAAGAAGATTAACAACTTAAGTTTCACAGAAAAGAAAAATCTGTTCACAATAAATTTGCATATTTTACAGTAAAGCATATTTTGTTCTTGTATGTGATAACATTATTAATGTAAACAAAACTCTCTCTTCTATTTCTTTCGTTAACAAGAAACCTCTTTATTAAATTACTTACAACACAGACAATCGTACATTAATATAAATGAAAACCAATATTGACAATCTTAGTTTCAAGCATTTCACATCACAAACCACACTGACATAATTTTAATTGTAAACATTATAAATATCTTACAATCTACCAATCATCATCAAACATTACACAGCTCATTCAAATCCTGCCCTCTTTTAAACCTCATTCCTCCCCTGCGTGTACTGTTCTCACAGTTTCCATTTTTCCTACGCAATTTGCTCCTACTCTTTTCTAAAGATCCCAACTCCAGTTATTTCATCTCTGTTACTATACTCACTACTTCTAGTACAATTTCTTTAGACTTTGACTTCCATTTTCTAGTAATTGTTTTTTTGGGAGCCACCATAATTAGACTCAGCAAGGCCTTATTATGTCTAGGCAATTCCGATTCTGTGTCATTACCCAAAAAAATAATTTCCCTAGCAACACCAATTTGCTCACCCAGTATATCTGATAGAGTAGTCTGCAAGGAATCTTTACAGTCTGCTAACAAATTACACTCCCAGAAAATATGTTACCAATTACCTCTTTTCTTCCCCATCACAACTCCAACATCTGCTGTTTATCTGACGAAAAATGCTCTGGAGTCTACCTGAGGTATAACAATATCTATGCAAACACTTCCAAGCAAAAATCCTAAGTAGACTTGGTTGCATACTTGGGAGACCAAACATATATCCCCCATTGAATTGTTTATCCAATCTCTGTTCCAAATCCTTTCTAACCTCCTCTGATTGATTCTTATAGTGATCATGCAATATTTTAATTATTCTTTAACAGCAGCTTCTGTTCTAGATTCTACTATAAACTTTACCAGTGCTGGTCTTTCATTCAGGACCCCCCTATTTCTCTCTCTTTGCCTATACTCTGAAATAAATCCTTGATAGGGAAGACATTCTCTAACCTGCATCCAAATAAATCCTTGGCATCTTCCCATTCTATTACCCTTCCCTCTCTAGTTATTTGCTCCAAATACCTATGTTCCTTTGCCAGTTTTCTCCAATAAAGCCTGGCTCCCTCTTGCCTATTGTCTTTATCCCTAATTGCAGTAATCCCTTTCAGAAGAATCTGCTCTCTCCATTCCCGTGTTGGCTTAGTTCTTAGAATACTTTCTGCTACTTTATGAATATAATATTCTGTATAATTATTGTTATTCTCTTTAAAGGTCTACATCCAAAATCACAGTATCTCCTTGTTTCTTGAGCTTCACCCCTGTTTTATCACCATCCCTTTCCACTTTGAGTTTATAGGTTTCTGCTCATGCTATGTATAGGAGCCTGTAGCTCTGAAATACCCCTTCAAAATCGGATAAGTCTAATCTGCCTTGTTCTATTGGAAGAATCCGCTTACTCCACTCTGCTTTTGCCATGTTCCCCACCCAGATAAAATCCTTCAGCTCTTTACCAATTACTTTCCACAACTTCTCCGCTGGTTGATAAAAATATGTCTGACCTGTGTATAAGATTAAAGGGACTAAAAACATTTCAACTGCTTGTATCATACTATCCATTGTCCATAAAAACAAGCTTCAATTTCTCAGCTTTTGTATTACCTTTTAGTTAGACTCTTAGCTGCCACACTGGAATCATTTTTAAACTATACTCCCAAATACCTCATTTTATCATGTTCCCATAGATATGGCTATTGCTCAACCAATTTGTATGTGGGTACATAATTTACCACTATTCTCTTTGAATTAGCTTCACTAATTTTGTATACCGAAAAGATCTGAAACTGTCTCAAAATATTCCACAATACTATAATGTCCTTTTCTAGTTTTATTAGGTATAAAACAAGATCTTCAAATACAGACACCTTTTCTTGACTAGCATACCAATTATATCGTTGACTATCAGAGTCCCTCATTTCCTTCCCCAATGGTTCTAAACAGAAGGTAAATAAAGGGGAAAGAAAACACCACTGCCTGGTTCCTCTGCTAAAGCAGAAATTATCAGAGAGGAAGCTACCCACTTTAATTTCTGCCTCCAATCCCTCATATACTTTCCTATTTAACCTTATAATTTTTATCAGGAAATGCAAATGCTTCCATTGCTCTGCAAGTCCCAGGTTACTCTGTGAAATGCTTTCTCTTTATCAAGACCCACCAACAATAGTGGTATTTTCTTACATTCTGCTCCCCTCTGGATCATCAGTGTTCTGTTAATGTTGTCAAATGTTTGTCTCCCCTCCACAAAACCACATTGATCCATATCTATCAATTTTGGCATCACTTTTGCCATTCTTTCAGCCATTATAGACAAACACTTTATAATCATGATTTAGTATTGAAATGGGCCTGCATGAAGCTGGATCAAGTAGATCTTTAACGTATAGGTATTATAGCTACCACTGCTTTCTTCCAGGATGTTGATAATCTTCTTCCTCTTTAAAATACTGTTAAACAAAACCTTCCAGATCTTTGAGTTTTTTCCCCTCCTAGATTCCAAACTTCCACAGGAATACCACCTATTCCTGGGGGACTTTCCAGTAGATTTGTTATACATCACCATATTTATCTCATCTCCTCCTATCTTAACTGTTAGTGACAAAGCCTCATCTACCTCTAACCTTGGAATATTCAATTCCATAAAAATTTCCATTTGTACCTTTTCTTGATTTCCATACTTCTCTGCTTTATACAGACTTTCATAGGACTTCCAAAATACTTCTAGTACTTCTCGTCATCTTCCTTGTTATAGGCTCCCTGAGGTTGGCAACACCCATTTCTACTTTCTGTTGCCTGAGCTGTTGTGCTAAAAGTTTTTGTGCTCTAGAGTTATCATAAAAACAGTTGCTTAACAGTAGCCTTTCTAAACTCATGCATATCATCAAAGTAATCATTTATTTTCTGTTCAGCATTCTGTCTTTGCTCCTTTTCTTGTTCTGTGAGATTCCTCATATTTTGCAATACTTTAACATTTGCCAGTCCTTCTAAATAACTCTTGATGCTTCTTGACAATATCTTAATTTCTTTTACTTCCACCATATTTTTACATGACACTTTAATTTTTTCCTCATTCCCTAGCTATATTTTCAGAAGAAATCTATATCTTCTCTAATACTCCTAAATAATTTCCACTACCCGTTCCTTAAATTCCTCTCTTTTCAACAGATAGGTGGGAAAACACCGACGTCTCAATTTTATTTCATTAGCGTGTTTTTATTGGGTCCACTTCTAAATTTCGAAATCCCAGAATCTCGACTTTCAATCTCTCAAACTCCATGTTGAGATTGTGGAATCTCGAAATTATAAAAAACAAAAACAATGACAATATCCAAAAACATGCACTTTCCACACTCCCTGTAAATCAAATATACTAACTCCGAGATCGCACTACAGTGAAGAGAACAGTAATGTTCCCGTTCCACACTGTATAGCTATCTGCATTACTGTTCTCTTAACTTTACAGCAATCTTGGAGTTGGTATATTTTGGTTGCAGGGGGTGTTTTTGGATGATGTCATTTTTTTTTGTTTTTATAATTTCAAGATTCCACAATCTCGGCATTATGAGTTTGAGATATTGAAAGTCGAGACTGTGGGATTTCGAAATTTAAAAGTGGAGCCATTTTTTTATTTTAGTTATTACTGGCGTAGAACCTGAAATACTTATTGGATTTGTATCAAAGACCTTCAATTAAATGCACATGCTCCTGTGAAATGTAAATTATGTCTAGCCTAGACCATTTTTTGTATCTTGGGGAATATGTAAATTCACTCCAAACTCCTAATACTGAATTCACATCTTCCATGCCAAATATTTTCATAAGTTTCTTCAAAAATCTACCCTCCATTATATTTCCCTTCAGGGCCCTCCAGACACATCTTCACGGTTGCAAATCAAATCCCAGTCCCCCACCTATAAGAAATAATCCTTGCTGAAAGCGGACTATTTCTCCCACAAATTTTCCTAAGCTCCATTATAACAAGTTTAGGTGAAATCTAAACACGTCAGTGTGATCCTCCTCCCTTGCGAGTAGATCCTTAGTACTACAAATCCACCATTATCTTTTGTATCTTCTTCTGTCACCATTTGACACTGATCTGTCTGAGGAAGTTTAAAACTTTTAAACAAAAGCGCTTACATATATTTGTTTTTGGCGGTGTTTTTAAAGTTCGTTATTTGGCTGTATAAGTCTCATTTCGTTATTAAATTGGATTTATTCATCTGGCTGGTGGCTTTTCGTTCATATTTGTTCATCAGTTTGGTCGTTCTTCATCATGCCTACTATTTGAGCTACTCTTGCAATTAATATAAGCTCTCCTCTTTTCCTTTGTTCTAGGTATGCCACTGAATAACCATCCCCAAAACCTTTCCTTATCAAAATTCACATGGTCAGTTCTTTCCAAGTTTGTCTCCTACAGAATAGCCATTTGCACTCTACATTTTTAATATAGTTCACAGGAGTGATTTGTGACAAACGAGTACCAGTAAGAGTGAAAGGGAAGGTCTACAAGAGGGTAGTGAGACCGGCTATGTACAGTGGCACTGACAAAAAGGCAGGAGTCCGAGCTGGATGCGGCAGAGTTCAAGATGATAAGATTTGCACTGGGTGTGACGAAGGTAGACAGGATTAGGAATAAGTATATTAGAGGGTCAGCCCAGGTTGGACAGATTGGAGACAAAGCCAGAGAGGCGAGACTGCGTTGGTTTGGACATGTGCTGAAGAGGGATGCTGGGTATATTGGGAAAAGGATGCTAAGGAAGAAGCTGCCAGGTAAGAGGAAAAGAGGAAGACCTAAGATAAGGTTTATGGATGTGGTGAGAGAGGACATGCAGGTGGTTGGTGTGAGAGCAAGATGCAGATGACAGGAAGAAATGGAAGCAGATGATCCCCAGTGGCGACCCCTAATGGAAACAGCCGAAAGAAAAAGAAGATTTTTAATATAGTTCACTACTCTTTTTTTATATTTTTGTGTGTGACCATTGACATTTAAAGACATAGCAGAAAAACATTATTGCATTAAAAAGTTATTATTCCCACCTTTCACGTAAAATAGCTTTTTGTTAAAGGTCTAGTTCCAGCTTTTGTGTTGCATCCATACACTGGTTGGAAAGTTGATTTTTATACAGCTGTTTCTTGTCATATCCATTTAAGCCTATGCCACGTCTTACAAAAATGTTTGTTTTATTGAAAGTCCTAAAACAAAAAAAGCACACCCCCAATACCCCCTAAAACCTATTAACACACAAAACTATGTACATCTACAAATATTAAAGTTGTATCCTCCTAATAGGAAAACAATGTTCCAAACTGACAGCCACACTCACAAACTTGAGTTAACCTAAAACAAAGGTTAATCATGCTAAGACACATGGTGCAGCCTGTGCTATTACCAAGTGCTGTCTGGTTTTGTCTCATCTTTATAGCTCTATCAGCTGAGAAAACACTTGAATGCTTTCAGAGAACATTCTCTACTAGCATTTTCTCTTTTTTAGATTGTCCATGGAGACACGAGGACTAGATACATTATTACTACTAAGCATACATTCATTTGCTAGACAAAAAGCCTTATAACATTCAACATTCTTTTGCATTTACTTGCTTTCTCTTAAAACATCACGCCACGGGTCATAATCCATTTTTTTCTTTTGTCACTCTTTTAACCAGCTTTTTAACACATTGCAGTGCATACATTTCATAAACCTGTGCAAGTGGAAAGAAGGGAGGAAAAAGAAACAAAACAAGAGCACTGGTTTACATTAGTATCCCCATTACATTTAATTTTACTTTACAGCATGCAAATAAAATCATGCACTATATTACCATTAAAATAAATAATTTTACTTGCAATTAACTCTCTCCCTTCTCTTCCCTCTTCTAAGTATTTTTCTGAACATTAATAACATGAAGTAGGGCATATGCTTTGTTAAACTTGTAGAGGACTCTAAAGTCCAAAAAAGTCCAATATTTCTAGACTTTCTTGTTTTGTCGTTTTTCACAAATATAATCATTGCGTTGTAACCCCACATTTGCCAATTTCCAAGTTACTGGTTTTATTCCTGTTCATCTCCACCTCCCAAATCCTCTCTCTGCTTCATGTCTAATGTGGTTTTGATTCTTCTAGTCGACTCTTGTGCTTTTTGGTTTCACTGGAAGTGTCTCTGCAGTCTTTATTATCAGAAGAAGAAGAAAGAGAATCTCCTTCTGTTTCACAGCTCACTTATTGTTGGACAAACTTTTGTATTTCCTCCTTAGCATGTACTTCATCAAAAAATGAATTTGTCCCTCCAGAGATGAATACTTTGAAGATAGCTGGGTACAGTAGTTTGAATCTCATGCCTGTTTCACAACATTCCCTGAAAAATGGTATAAATTTAGTCCTCTTCTGCCTGTACAATGAATACTCATTCTCCACACACACACACACTATGCTGTGCCCCACTTGTAGTAATGTGTCCTTCTACCACAGTTTTTTCAAAGTCAACTCCTTCTGTTGGCAGGATTGCATCTTTACCATTAAAGGTCTAAGATGCTTTCTCATGGTCAGGTTTGGAGCATACACATGATGTGCCCTTTCAGTTAACTTTTACTGTGGAATACCAGTCCAACTGCTTATTTGTGCTTTCACAAAATTAATACATTCTGTTCTTCAGGCTTTCCCTGTGTGCTCTGTCTTCTGCTTCTATTATTTTCTGAAACACCTCTTCTTGTTCAGTCACATTCAGCCAGCCTTTTCTTCATTTCGATTTCTGATTTATGCAGTTCTTTCACCTCATCTGAAGATCTGTTTAAAGCTCCTTCCATTTTTTCTAGCCATTTGTTGTTTAAGTTGATATACTCGATCAGTGTTTCATTTATTTTGATCAGTCTGTGTGCAGTTGTCTTGCGCTTTCCTCTAGGTTACTAGAAATTATAACTGGTGCTTGCACTACTTTCTGCTGAACAGCTGCAGTACTCTTCTCTGTTAATGTTTTTTCCTCACCTTTTGAATCTGATTTTTCTTCAGGTACTCTGTGTTTCTTTTTTTCTGGCATCCAGGCAGTGCACTTACTAGCTAGTTATTGAAATATATTCAGAAGTAAGTCCACTGGCTTTCTCTGCTAAGTTTCTGTTTTTAAACAGAGAGTTAGAATTAAGAAGCTGTTGTTCAATGAGCAGCCATCTTGGAATCTACCCCTATTCTTTTTGGTATTAAGAAATGTAGGCATTACAGTGGAAAAAGAGAAGGAAACTAGACAGAAACAGGTTTAAGTAAATAGGCTGTAGTCTTGGGTTATTGAGATGGGTAAAGGTACACACATCATAATAAATGTACTGCCAATATGTTTTCTCTTACTTTTACAAGGATGAATTTCTGTATTAAGATCCCTGGCTTAATCTAATAACAAAGTTTAAGTGGAAATGAGTAAATATGGGAACACTAAATATAATGAATAGTTTTCTTTCAGAAATAAATGTTTCAATTTGTCTATCAGGCTGCAAAAGAGGAGTACATTTTTCTTTTTTCTCTTACATTTTAATGAAGGCAAGCTGATAATATGGCAATAAAAGACAGAACACTGATTTATTCAAGGCTAAATGTTAATGATTTCCAAAAGTAGGCAAGTAGTTTTCACATCTGAGAGAGGGTAAATAAAGATTAAAAAAAAAAATCCAGCGCCAATTAGTGTAAGTAAAAACTCAAGCGATAACATGCATCTTAGGAAGGATAATCTTAACTTCTGGTTAATTATAAGGCCTGTGTTAGCAAATATCTATTTGGCACAGATGTTCCTAGGGTAAGTAGTCAAGATAACAGGTTCAGGATTGTGTTTTTTTTTTTTGTGGAGTTTATTTAAAAAAAAGTCCTGTAAAATGCACACAGGTTCCAATGTTAATAAGAAAAAAAAATGTATAAAACAATTAACCTGCCAAACATTTATAGGTGCATCTATCACAAAAGCTGGCAATAGACATTTAAAAAATATATATCATATACAACAGGTGGGTATAATGACTTCCTACCAAAATGTCAACACTTTCCATATTATCTTGGAATATGAATGGACTCACAGGTATTGACAAAAAGGAAAACAATTATATTAAGAAATGCAGTGTGCAAATAGTAATGCTACAGGAGACACATTTGGAAAGAAATCAGCATGTGAATTTGAAAAAGTACTTCAGGATGGATATTCTGAAGCATATCAAGGACAAAGGAAAAAGGATTACTTATTTTAATTGCTATAGAAGCTCCAGTAGTGGTAGAAGAAGAAAAAAGGTAACAATGGCATAGCTGTAGTAAGGGGCTACTGGCAAGGGATGAGGGTTATGCTGAAATATATATCCCACTTAAAACCTAGTATGTTGCAGCTTAAAACATTTTGGGAGAAAACACTTACAGGTGGTGACTGGAACTTGATTTGCAACAATGAGGATGTAAATGGGGGGCCTAGAAGGGAAACTATCACAAAGGAGGGTAGTTTTCTGAAGAAATTTATGAAAATATTTAGTATGAAAATGTGAATTCAGTCATAAAAATTCAGAGAAAATTTACTTATTCCTCAAGGTACAATAACTGAGCTAGATGTGACAGAATTGTATTTCACATGAATATGTCCATTTACTTGAGAACTTTGATATACATTCAATAACTATTTCAGATCATGCACCAATAATACTAAGAAAAAAACTGCAGGGTAATGAAGTTAAGATGAAACACTGGCACTTCCTCACCTACCTATTAAGAAGAGAGAAATTTAAGGAATGGGCAGTCAAAATTATCCAGGAGATATTAGGGAAAACAGAAAGTACTCAATAAGTTATAGCTACCGAGTGGGATAAAATGAAAGTGGAGTTTAAAAATAGGGTAGAAATAAGAGACAGATCTGGTTAAGAAATAAGAATTATTTAGAGGGGCTGGCAAAGGTTAAAGTATTACAAAATAAGGGAATCTCAAAGAACAAGAAGAGGTGCAACTGCTGAGTGCTAAAGAGAAAATAAGGGAGTACCTGGATAATATGCATGAATTCAGAACGACTGCTAAACAATTGCTTTTTGATAAAAACTCCAGGACACAAAAACATTTGTCACAACAACTTAAGCAACAGAAATTAGAAAGGATTGTCGTCAAACAGTGTGCCTACAACAAGAAAAATAACCAGAGATATTGTAAATGTATTAGAAATACTTGGGAAATGTTATGAAAATTTGTTTAAAAAGCACAGACGTGGGGATATCAAGAAAAGGCATGAATGGAAACATTTAAGGAAAACGTTAATATGCCAAGGTTAAAGGTAGATGAGGCTCAACAACAAACAGTTACAATAGGAAAGGTTTGCATAGAAGGCTCTCTACTGAAATGTTGACACTAAATATGCCAAGTGATGACAAGCTGAAAAAAAGACTGAAAACACAGGAGAAAAATGAATCTCAAAAATTGCTCTTCTACTTTCACTTCTTTTAGCAGGGGAGCAAGCCCACTTGCACCTCCAACAGAGGAGGCAATCCCACCACACTCACCAAATTATATACATCAACTAACAGATTTCCATATCTTGGAGAAAAGGAAATATTCACAGAAATGGCATCTCGTATTTAGTATATTTAAGTCTGCTCTTTTGGCCAGTCAGTCTCTGTATTTTGAGACTCGCTCTAGCAGGTCCGAACATTTCAAATGGTTACCCTTTTATAACTCAAGCAGACTCCAAAGAATTTTTCCTCAGGTAGATGGCAAATGGAGGAGTGATGGGGAAGAAACAGGTAAATGGGAACATACATTTTGGAAAGGTAAGGAATTAGCAGACATTAAAAATTACAATGAACTCCCGTCAGGAATACTGAGTGAGCAAATGAGTGCAACTAAGGAAATTATTTTTATGAGCTGGGATGCAGGATTTGAATTGCGTAGACATAGCAAGGCCTGGTTATGTTCAATTCTGGTGACTACCAAAAAAGCAAGTAATAGAAAATGGAAATCAAAACCTAATCCAACCCTACCAGGAGTAGTGAATATGGTAACAGAGATAAAGAACTGGAAGTGAGATCTATAGAAACTGGTAGAAAAAAAATGGAAATTGTGGGAACAATACATGCAGAAAAATGTTCTGTAGGAGGAATTAGGTTTAGTGGAAAGCTGGAATTAAATTAGTTATGTATTGTTTGCTTGACAATGACTGTATATGATTATAAAGTAATGTACAAAGTTTGCAATTAAAAATATGACAATATGGTTTGTTTTTATTTACATAAAATGTAAGACCGCCTATGTCATAACTGATAAATCAATAAAAATATGCTTTTTTTAACAAAGACATAAAAAGGCATACTTGGCTTTCAAGTAAAACCAATCACTTTCTTTACTCCAAGGTAGTGTACTACTACAGCATAGTGTGTGTAATTTAAGGGACACAAACCCTCACATCAAGGGGTATTTGTCATATATTATGCTTTGTGTTTCTGCAGACTGTTCTGTTCAATCTGTATACTGTTCTATTACAGCTTAAACTGTCCACTTTTAAGTAGTGAGGCATTTGACAGTTGCACTTTAAGTGCAGCATTACCAAGCATACTCTTATTACCCAAGTTTTCTTATAATACTCTAATCTCCAAATGTGTTAACATGTTGTGGAATGAGGCAACAGTTAATGGTTCAGTAGTACTAAATGTATTGTTTCAACACTTCATGCAAAAGAAACATTAAATATCATCAGTATTTTTGCATAAATTTAGTAAAATAGTGTTCATGCAGATGCATCTGAATGACCTTAGGATGGACAAATGGAATTTTGTCTCAATTATTTGCAAATTACCTGTAAGTTTAAAAGGCAAACCAATGCAATGTGTCAATTGCTTATTGTACTTTTAATGCTGAATAAGCATCCATGCATAGGATCCTAGGAGATTATTAGGCTATTGGCCCTGAGGCCCTTATAAACCTAGCCAAGAGTTTAGCCCATGTTTAGACAAGTCAGCTCCCAGAGCCCCTGTCCAGCAGGGACACAGGTGGAATCCCAGGACTGTATTTACTGTTTCCCATCCAGTTATCCAGGTTGCACTTAAAAATAGATAATGAGGTACTCTGCCTGACGTGTAGAGGGAGTCTATTCCACAGATGGAGTCTCTAGGACATAAATCTGTCCTGCCAACAAGTCCTACTGATATCACAGCCCAGACTGTAGTCACGCAAACGGGTTGCTTGAGTGGAGCTTGAATTGTGGACATACAACAGTCCCATCAAGACGGGGACCGAGATTGCTTTGTATGCCAGACAGAGGTCACTTCTGAGAAGTCTGTATGAAACTGGGTAGAGGGACAGGGCTTTTAGCCTATCTGCGTAGGGTAGGTGTTTGAGGCCCTGGATTCTCCTGGTGAGGAACCTCTGTGGCCTCTCCAGAAGTGCTTTGCAAGGTGCATGCAAGAAAGGGGCATTGTACTCTATAATGGATCTTATAAGGGAAGAATACAGGGATGTTATGACCTCTTCATCCCTGGATGAGATACCCTTGCTTGATTTGGGCCATGAAGAAAGCTTTCTGTACAATGGAAGCAACATGGTGGTCAAAAGTCAAGTTGCTATCAACCTGGGTGCCCAAATCCCTCACTATTGATTGTGTACTTAGGACATTATTAATGTGATAATATGTGGGGACATCACTCTCCTCAAAAAGGATGACGACGCATATTTGGGTATTCAGCTTGAGGCCATGTTTCTGGCACCAGTCATTTGGTTGGGTGAGACCCGCTTGGAGGACGTCCACATCACTTGGGGAATTGATGACTGCGCCCAGCTTGCAGTCATCTGCAAACTTGGTCAGCCATAGCCCATTGGTTTTGGCATGCACCTCAGACGTTTATCCCAAATAACAGTGGCCCCCCAAGACCGATCTCTGGGGTACGGCACTCGTTACAGGTCTACTGCTTGAGGTGGCCTCCGCTATTTTGATTATGTGGGTTCTACCAGTGAGCCAGTTTGCTAACCATCTGGTAACATATGGATTGATGTCTAGTTGAGAGAGTTTATCTACTATGCTGGAGTGGGGAATAGTGTCACAGGCTTTGGCCAGGTCAAGGTAGACTGTGTGCACCATCTTCCCCTTGTCCATGGCTTTGGTGACTGTCTCAAAAAAGTCGACCAAATTTAACAGACACGACCTCCCCTTGAGAAAGTCAAACTGTGTGGGGTCGAGTGTTTGGAGGTTGCCAATGTCTGTGTTAATGAGGTCCATGATAATCTGTTCCATGGCCTTACAGATCAGGCTAGTTAGGCTGATGGGTCTATAATTTCTTGGATCAGTGGATGCTCCACCTTTGTGTAAAGGGATGGCGGTGGCTGTCCTCCACTCGGATGGCACAAAGCCGTTACTCAGGCTTTAGTTTAATAGGGTGCCTAATGCTGTTGCATGTTCATGCCCGAGTTCATGTAGGATGCAGGCTGGGATGTTATTGGGTCCCATGGAGTCTGTATTTTTTGCCTTTGAGAGGGCAGTGATGACCTGTTCCCTAGAGATAAGTGGTGGGGAGCAGGTACTGGGGATGTCCTGATTTACTGATGGGGACAAAGGGCAGAAGCTTTCACTAAATCTGTTAGCCAGTAGATTGGCTATATCTACAGCTTTTGTGTATGTGTTTTCCTTCACCACCAGTTCTGTACAGATCTGGGTGATTCCTTTGAGACTGCTGACATATGTGAAGAAGGCAATATGACTGTCTCTAGTAGATGTGACCAATTTGGACTCAAAGTTGGCTTTAGAGGATTTCACTAGTGCTCGTATTTGCTTGTTCAGGCTAAGGAGAGACTGCTTCCAATTGGGCACCTGCAACTTCTTGGTCCTGGACAGCAATTGTTTCCTTTTGTTATATAGTTCATTTATTGCAGATGTCCACCAGACAGATTTACTTTTCCTTGCAGAGGATGATTTTGTCCTGTCAGGTATTTCTGATTCCATGCATCTATATAAATGCTCGTATAGTACTTTGGTGCAGATCTGGACATTGGTGCCAGTTCCTACAGTGGGGGGAGGGGGCTGTGAAGCTGTTTATACCATCCCTCAGGAGGTTGTAATCAGCTTTTGAGAAGTTTTTTTGTTTGATCCTAGCTATGGGGGGGGGGGTCAAGGGAAAAGGTGACTTCGAAAGTGATCACTTTATGGTCGGGTCTTACCAGGGAGGATGATACTGTAGGAGTACTGCAGTGGTTACTCATGTTGGTTAATACCAAGTCCAAGATATTATCACCTCTTTTGGGGGTAATCAACTAGCTGTTCCAAGGCATTTGCATTGATAAAAATCAAGGAGTCTTTGGGCATTTGCATGCTGGCATGAGTAGATTTTCCTATCTATGGTTGGGTAATTAAAGTCACCAAGGATCAGGGGTAAAGGGTTGAATCTTGATAGATTTGAAGAGGTCCAGACAGGTGGAGTGGGCATCTTGAGTCAAATTTGGGGGCCTGTAGCCAACTATAATTTGAATAGGGGTCTTGTCAATGGCTAAATGCAACTGGAGTGTCTCCTGTGTGTCATACTGTTTGACCAGCACGGAGGTGTGTGTCTTTCAATATATATTAAACTCCACCTCCTTTGGCTTTGCTGCCCACATTTTGAGCTCTAACTCTGATGGGATGAGTAACCAGGTAAGGTTGGGGTGCTCTCTGCAGCTTTGAACCAGGTTTATGTGACTGCACAAATGTCAGCATTTTCCAGGGTTAAGAATGCTTGCAATGAGTGCAGTTTCATGTTTAGACTCCTGGCGTATAGCAGCATGATTGTTAATTTGCATTTTGTTGAGATTTTCAATGTACAAATACTAAAAGAATTAAAGAAGTCATCAGTGTGCCACACACACACACACACACACACACACACACACACACTCTCTCCAGGACAGCCCCCCCATTATATATTCTCCTTAATCCCTTACGTACATGTCTATACCCTATACCCCTTATATGTGATAAAGACCGTCTCAGTTGGTCTTTGCTCATATGTCATACTTCGCAAGGGACGGCTTGCACCTGTCACCCCTGGGATTCTGGACATTGGCTAAGGCTCTTGCCACCCCCATAGTGCCTTTTTTAGGCAAGGCTCAAATTCTAAACCTACCACCCTAGAAAACAAAAATGGGAAGAAACTAAGGGTAATGCTGCTCAATGCCAGAAGTCTAAATCTCAAAATGCATGCTCTCGAGGCCTCTCTCAGTATGGAGAACATCGATGTCTGTGCTGTGACAAACCTGGTTCAAGGCTCCTGAGAGCACCCCGGCACTATCAGGTTTTACCTCATATCATGCGTTCCGGCCCCAAAACCCAGACCACACCATAAAACGAGGGGGTGTATCCATATTCATCAAGGATACCCACACCTCCAGGTTGGTGGCAATGCACAAAGCATTGGAAACCATCCAGGTGCAATTAACCATAGGCAAAACTGCTCTACAATTTGTAGCATGCTACAGGCCACCCTCTCAAACTCAGGAACCCCACACAGCCTTCCTGAAGACACTGGAAGGTATAAATGTATCTCCAAACACCATTATATTGGGTGACTTCAACTACCCGAATATAGACTGGGAACATTACTCAAGCCCCAACTTTCTAGCCCAAAGGTTCCTGGAGTTCATAAATTCAAATGCCATGGAACAACTAGTCACTGTTCCCACAAGAGAAGAAAATATACCAGATCTCATCATCACAAACATGGGGACAAAATGCTCCACACCAGAAGTATATCCCTCATTGGTGAGATCAGATCACAAACTTATCTCACTGGAAATCCACATCCCGCCCCCACCCCAAACAAAAAGACCACAGTGAAGAACTTCTCTAAAGCAAACTTCACACTACTCAAGACTGGTGTGGTATCCTTCAAGGCCCCCGAGTCAGTGGAAACCACAACCCAAGCTGCGGAAGCCCTTACAAATGCCTTCTACGAACACCTCCAGGACTGCATGGATCAGGCAATCCCTAATAAAACCAAGACTCTTTCCACCAAGGGCAAACGTCCAATCTGGTGGACCCCAGCCATAAACAAACTTTACAATAAGAGGAGAAAGCTGTTACATGATAGAGCAAAATCCATAAAAGAGAAGACACCCTTATTATTAGTAAAAAAATACGAGCACTCATAAAATCATCCAAGGCCAAATTTGAGAGAAAAATTGCAATAGATTCAAAAGACAATCATAAGGCCTTCTTCAGCTATGTTAGAAACCTGGGTGGAAACTCCCAGATATGTGCAGAATTAGTCCAAAATGATACAAAAATCACTGAACCCACAGACATTGCCAACATACTGGCAGACAGGTACAGTGCAAACTTCACCCCCCTCTCCCCCCCAAAAGGAAAGATAACTATCCCAGCGGAGTGTAGCCTCCCAGACATCTCTAATGCGCAGGTGAAAGCTGCTCTCTCTAAAGCTAAAAACACAGCATCAATGGGACCGGATGGTGTCCCCGGCTGTGTGCTACACGAACTCAACGAGGAACTAAACCCGCATATAAGGCAGCTGTTTAATCTTAGCCTTACCACAGGATACGTGCCCAAGGAGTGGCGTACGGCAACTGTGGTCCCAACTCCACAAAGGCGGTACCTCTACGGACCCTGGAAATTACCGCCCCATAAGCTTAACAAGCCTGGTCTGCAAAGCTATGGAGAGGATCATAATGGAACTCATAAACAAAGACATAGGGGACTTGCAGACATTGGACCCGACCCAGTTTGGCTTTGTCAAGGGCAGATCATGCCTTTTGAACTTGGTCGATTTCTTCGAAACAGTCACCAAGGCCATTGATGAGGGAAAGGCAGTCTATACAGCCTACCTTGACCTTGCAAAAGCTTTCGACACAATACCCCACTCGGGTATTATAGAGAAACTTACCAGCTTAAATGTAAACCCATATGTCACAAGATGGGTTGCAAACTGGCTAAAGGACAGAACCCACAGGGTTAGAGTTGCTGGCGCCATGTCAGACTCCAAGCCGGTCACAAGTGGGGTCCCACAGGGCTCAGTCCTTGGCCCCCTGTTGTTCGGCATCTACTTCTCAGAAGTACAGGCAAACACAGGAGGACTATGGCTGACAAAGTTTGCAGATGACTGCAAACTGGGCGCCATAGTGGAAAGTACATCGGACACAGATATCCTTCAGAGGGTCTCACGGAAACTGATAACTGGTGCCAGAGCCATGGCCTGAAGTTAAATGCCAAAAAATGTATAGTCATAACCTTCGGGAAAAACAAGGTAACCCCAAGCTACCATATAGGTGGCAATCCATTAAGCACAGAAGAGGTTATCAGGGACCTGGGGACCCAGGTTGACAGTGGCCTTTCTTTTGACACTCACATTGCTAAAGTGGTTAGAAAGACCTTCTACATTGCCCACCTGATCATGAAGGGATTCACATCCAGATCAAGTGAGGTCATTGTTCCCCTGTACTCTTCACTTATCAGACCAATGATAGAGTACAATGCCCCATTCGGGATGTATCTCACCAGACACCTGCAGCAATTGGAGAGACCCCAAAAGTTCCTCACCAAAAGGATAAAGGGACTCCAAAATCTGTCATATGCTGCCAGACTGAAGAAACTCCAGCTCTATTCAGTCGCATACCGCCTGCTCAGAGGTGACCTGTGCCTGACATACAAGGCCATGTCCAACCCGGAATTAATGGACATGCTCCACCTCAAAAGATCCAAATCTACCAGATCCACTAGAGCAAGCGACTTAAACCTTAGCACGGATATAAATAGGACATGCTGGAGGGATAGATTTGTCACCCAGAGACTCCCTATGCTGTGGAATAAAATCCCAGTCCATGTGAGGCAGAGCACCTCGCTGGCTCTGTTCAAGAGAAATCTTGACCGGTGGATGGGAGATCGTAGGTTTACCCCGGGAATCATCTCTGTGTCACTGCTGGACAGAGGCACAACAAACTAATGGGCACAGTATTTTTTAACATAAGGGGTGGCGTAAGCCACAAAACTTTGGGCTAGGTTTGTAAATGCCTTAGGGCAGATAGCCTAGTATAAACCTATGAACCTATGAACCTACTGTCTATTCTTTCATCAACCTTAACATTCTCCTGCACACTGTCTAAAAGGGACAACACTGTGACATCTCTCTCCCTACAAGGCCTCTGCAACTACATGAACTGTTCCACGTGTGGCTTAACTACTGCCTGACAGGGTGGGTGTTACAAGGAAATAATGGACTATCCAAGGCTGCAATGAGACCTTGGCTTAACTACTGCTTGATAATGGTGGGTGTTACAAGGAAATAATGCACCATCCAAGGGTGTAATGAAGGCTAACATCAGATGCACGGCCCTCCTCACCCCAGGAAGACCTGTTATTTCCCTGTAATACCAATCCTGGAAGGCATTACTCCGCATAGAAAATGTTATGTTTGTTAAATTGTTCAGTATTTGTTTTATTTTTAGAATATAGTGTTTACATATTTTACAATGTAGAATAGCTGCTCCACTTATTGCTTCAAAGTTGGTTTAAGATACTTACATCTAGCAAGTTTTAATAATTTCGATACACAGAAGCGTGTGCACAGAGGAACAGGCACACAAAACACACACAAATGTCTCTAGCAATTACACCCACTAATTCATTAAATCAATGAAGAAATACATAAAATATTAATAACAGTAAAAGTAAATATAATTAAGTCACCGCTGTCAGACATAAAAATGCAAAGCGTTACAACTTCCTCCACAAAAATACATATTTACTTAGTTAACTATGGAAAGCTCAGATGTTTGACTGTGATCAAATAAATTATCAAATACACAAATAGTGCAATATATTTCAGCTGGTTGCTGTTAGATGTAGTCAGGGTTGCCAGTGAGGACCAACAAAAAAAAAAAAAAAAAAAAAAAAAAAAAAAAAAAAAAAGGTACTCAACGCTTAAAAACATGGAACTACTTCTGTTTAATACAGTACATCAAGCAGTTCGCATTAAACACAAGTAGCTCCATGTTTACCAATATTTGATTGGCTCGTATACCGGCATACAGGCCAATCAAAAAACTTGAAAAATGGAGCTATGTTTAATGTGGAACTGCCTAATGTTCCGCATTAAACTCACTTTAATAACAAAGCTTTCGGGAATAACCCTTCTTCAGTGCTAGTCTAGCAATGAAGAAGGGTTATTCCCGAAAGCAAGTGAGTTTTTTCCTGTTCCGCATTAAACAAAAGCGGCTCCATATTTAGCGATTTTTGATTGGCCCGTATGCTGGTATACGGGCCAATAAAAAAAAAAAAAAAAAAAAAAAAAAAAAAAAAAGCAGAGGGCTGTTTCGCCAGGATTTAAACCGGCAGTGTGGGACTCGGGATCGGGCTGCTGATCCTGGGACACACAGACAAGAGTTCTTTTTCCCCTTTTCATGGTGCTGCGGTAGCGTTGTCACCTCACGGTAAGACGCTGTCCGGTTCGATTCTCAGCTAGAGTGTCTTCTGAGTGGAGACATGCGTGAATGGGCGTACCTTCATTGAAGGTTGTGCGTCAGGCCTGGCAAGGCGGTACGTAAAAATCAACTGCCAATCATTAGCAGACTGGAGTTCCGCTGTGGCGACCCCTAGCCGGGAAAAGCCGAAAGACACAAACAGACAAACTGCAGCTTTTTAAAGTCATAGTTAACAAGGAGAAAGGACATGGCAGGTCCTTGTAATGATTGTTGTTACATTCATTAGTTTTGTTGAACACATTATTTTATTTTTCTCTGTTGGGTAACTGCGTCTCTAAGTGGGGGAAAATGGCAGCTCTAGTAAACAATCTCGGTCTTAGAGCATTAATTTCATTCTGGAATAGGAGCCCATCTTTTTAATTGGGATCTACCTGTACATCAATTCCTCCCTTTGGAGCATCAAGTGTTCAATGGAGATCACAGATTCCCCAAGCCCATTTTCTAAACAGGTATTATCACCTTATACCTCTAGATTTTACCCACTTCCTCAAAATGTATACTACAGCATTTAACCTACCTCTGCTCCTTACACAATTGGCTTCATGGTTTATCTTAACATACTTAGCAACAGCATAAGAACTTTGTACCTGTTGTTAACGTGCTATGTAGGGTGAAACAGACATTGCACTGCTTTTTCATGCACCAGACCATCATAAAAATTATTAGAGAGAGAACTATTCACATTTTTCATGACTATTACAGTTCTATAACAGGAACAATCTACACTTAGGTCATGTGTTACGCTGGAACTTGCCAAAGGCTGTAACGATTTGGTCACAGGGTGAAAGCAATTAACAAATACACAAGCCAGCCCTAAATAAATTCCAACAACGGCTGTACGTGAGTAAGCATGCTACACTGAATTCTTCCTTACTAAAATTACATTATTTTACCTACCTCTAACTTTAATATCAGGTGCCAATTTAACTCAGCACACAACAGTGCCAAAAAGTACAGTTGTGCAAGTAAACCTCCCTTAACAGTAACTGCTCGAATGATCAATTCTGCAGTACCTTAGCTATATGGATTCTATCTTGCCAAGGATGCCGGCCAGTTTCCAAATCTTAAGGGCAGCTCCCACATATCCCCACCATTAATCAGCTAGAGCAGAGCTGAAGAAAAATAAAGTTTTAGGTGCTGAGCTCTTCATTGCTTTCATGCCAACTAAGAGGGAGGCTAGTTCCCTAAAAAGATCAGTGCCAGAAAAATAAACAAAGGTCCTCACCCTGACAGCAAAAACATACAATAGGGGGATGGAGGGAGAGAGTAGCTACTGCATTAGTGATAATTTTCATATCTATTATTATGGTACATTTACTTAATCAACTGTACTATAGTCATAATTTGATCACTGTTTCAGTAGCCTTGGTTATTTGGAGAGGTAACATAGCTTAAACAGGGTTAGAAGGTTTGGGAAGAGAAAGGATGAGGGTCCAGGAGCACCTGGAGAATAGTCCTAGTAAAGGCTGATCTAGACTTGCAGGAAAAAAATAGTTTGTAGTGCTTTATATAAAGGCATGTAAATAGGACCAAACCGCTGCTTGTAGAATCCAAACATTTCCAAAAAGCGACCTTTGAAGTCAGGGACCTGATAGAATGAGCCTTGACCATGACTTGAATTGCCTTGCTGTGATGGGGACAAGAAAAGGTGATGCATTAGATAACCATTAGGAAATACTCCGATACAGGTAGTCCATTCTTCTTTCACAAAAATGAAAAAGTGATCCGAGTTTCTGACAGTTACAGTTCTGTCAAGATAATATCCAAGTTGTTTGTAGATATCCAAAGTACTACATATCCTCTCTCCCTCACTTTTAGGTACAGGAAAGAAGAGAAAGAGATCTATACCTTGGCTCAAAGAAAACTTTGACATAAAGGAAGGATTAGTTGTTAAGGAAACCCCATCTTTGTGGAATATGAGACTAGGCTGTTTTAGCATAAGAGTTTGCAAAAGTCAAAGCTATCAGCAAAACTTTTTTCCATGTTAAAAACATCAAAGTCAGCCTGAAGAGTTGTTTCAAATGAAGCAACAGTTAATTTTTCCAAGACAAAATTAAGATCCCAAGAAGGAGCTACCTGCCTTTTTTTTAGGAAGCTTGGTATGCATGAACCCTTTTTAAACCATTTTTACATGTGAATGCATTTAGAGAGAGGGATTCATGGTCATGCATGCCGAAAGCGTCATCAAATCAACCTTGATGGAGGAGTAAGACCGGCCAGAAAATAACAACTCACTCAACTAATACAGATCCGGAGAAATGCAAACCTTACAAAGGTCCTTGTTCCTGTCTTGGTACCAACAAAAAAGACTTTTCCATTTGCTAATACATGATTTTTAATAGCAGATATGCTTCCCTCCTTTAATACCTGTAGCATGTCCTCAGAAAATATGTGCCTAAAAGATATACCCTTGATATAGTCATGCTGATTTATTTGACACACTGTTCTAGGGGACTCCTACTTTCTTTTTGGAACATCCTACCATTGCTATTTAAATGTTTGCTTACCAGACGTCTGCAGAGACTGTTCATTTCGTTTTTTGCCAAATTTACACAAGGAAGCACAGAATCCCTTGGAGAACTTCAAAAAGGAGGGCTGAAAATTAAATGAGATTCTCTGAATCAGCTTTCCCCCCTCATCACATTTTTGAAAACCTCTGCAACAGAAGGTCCAAAAACTAAACCTATGTCCAAGGAAGGATTAAAAATTGCATGTTTGACATAATCTAGGAGGTTCTGAGAAAGCAGCCAGGCAAGCCTCCATAAAATAATAGTGGTCACAGTCTTGGAAGTAGTGTCTACAGAGTTCTAAACACATTTTAAACAAACTACACAATGCAGACTATTCCTCACAAGAGGAAAGTGATGCTAAAGCATTCCTCATAATTTCTCCTCATACTTTCACAATTAGTCAGGATAATCTTAACAGCCTGACAGTTTAATTCCCAGCAATGGAAAAGCAATAATCAACAGCCAATCAGCAAAAGCCCACAGAAGTGCTTTTTTCAGTGACAGGAAAGCTCTGAAGGGCTTGTCATCTAAACCTGACTTTTGTCAGCTCAGATTAAACTGACTAATGGTTTGGGTGCATAGAAGGTGCCTTGAAGCTTTAGAAGCCAGCCAGTTGTTATATTAATCATCATCAACATCCTCCGCCACCATTTTTTACATGGGGTCAGGGTCTTGCATTAAATGTCACCATCTCTCTCAGTTCAATGCCACACTCCTGCCTTCTTCGACACTCACGCCTGACTGTTGCAGATCTTCTCTCACACAATCCATCCTCCTCTTATAGGTTCATATGCAGGTACTAGGCTATTGGCCCTAGGGCCTATATAAGCCTAGCCAAAATGATACCCTGGCTTTCGCCACCCAAGAAAATTATTTTCCTGTCCCCCTGTTGAGCTGAGCCACAGAAGTGATCCCAGGGTAATTTCCTATCACCCATCCAATCATCAAGATTTTTCTTGAAGAGTGCTAATGAGGAGCTCTGTTTGATATAGATAGGTAGTTTGTTTCAGAGTATGGGAAGTCTCTGGGACAGGAATCTATCCCTCCAGCATGTTCTGTTTATTGTGGTGACAAGGTTTAGGTCCCTAGAGCATGTAGCTTGGAGGGATTAGGATTTCTTTAAGTGGCGCATGTCCAACAGCTCTGGGTTTGACATAGCTTTGTATGTTAGGCAGAGATCACCTCTGAGTAGGCGATATGCGACGGAGTAAAGCTGGGGTTTTTTGAGACAGTCTGTGTAGGGAATCTGAGGCCGGTAATCATCTTTGTGAGGTATTTCTGAGGACTTTCTAGTTGTTGTAGATGTCTTGTGAGGTACATACCAAAATGGGCATTGTATTCTATAATGGGTCTAATAAGTGATGAGTAGAGGGGAACAATGACCTCTTTTCCTGGATGAGAAACCTTTTGTGATGAGGTGTGCCAAGTAGAAGGGTTTCCTGACTACTGTGGTGATGTGATTATCAAAGGAGAGACTACTGTCCACCTGTGTCCCAAGGTCTCTTATCACACTTCCAGTGTCAAGTAGACTACAGTCTATGTGGTGGTTCATGGGTACAGTTTTTTTTACCAAAAGGGATAATGCACTTTTTGATTTTAAGATTCAGACAATGGCTTTGACACCAGGCATCTGTCGCAGTGAGGCCCTTTTGTAGGATGTCCACATCGTTAGGAGTTTTGATTATGGCTCCTAGTTTGCAGTCATCTGCGAACTTCATTAGCCAAAGACCTTTTGCGTTAGTCTGTACTTCTGAGAAATAGATATCAAACAGGAGAGGAACCAGGACTGAACCCTCTGGTACTCCACTTGTCACTGGTCTGAAGTTGGATTTGGATTCTGCTACTTTCACAGTGTGAGTTCTGTCAGTGAGCTAGTTGGCAATCCATCTTGGGACATAGGGATTTATACCTAGTTTAGTGAGTTTATCTAATTCCAGAGTGGGGGATGGTGTCAAAAGCCTTGGCGAGATCTAGATAGGCTGTGTGAACCACTTGACCCTCATCTACGGCTTTGGTGACCACTTCAAAGAAGTCCATCAGGTTTAGGAGACAAGATCTGCCTTTTACAAATCCGAACTGGTTGGGGTCCAGAGTTTGGAGATTACCAATGTCTTTCCATAGATGGTACGTTCCATAGCCTTGCAGACCAGGCTCATCAGGTTAATGAGGCAGTAGTTCCTGGGGTCTGTGGTGGCTCCCCCTTTGTGGAGTGGGATAACTGTCGCTGTGCGCCATTCAGTGGGCACAAAGCCTGAGGTGAGGCTATGATTGAACATGGTACTTAGGTGGGGTGCCAGTTCGTTCTGTAGTTCGTGTAGAACGCAGCCTGGGATGTTGTCAGGTCCCATGGATGCTGTGTTCTTGGCTTTGGAGTGTGTGGTTTTTACCTGTGGAGCCATGATTACAGGAACTTTGTATTCTTCCGGTATAGAGATTGGCCCTTTAGAGGGTGAGAGGGGGATAAAGTTAGCACTGAATCCATCTGCCAGGATGTTGGCAATATCAGTTGGTTCCGTATATTTAGTGCCACTGTGCTGCAACTCAGAGCAGATCTGAGTGTTGCCACTGAGATTCTTGACATAGCTATAGAATGCTTTGTGGTGATCTTTACAATCAGTGGTGATTTTGTTTTCGTAACTAGCATTGGAGGATTTTATGAGGGATCTCAGCTTTTTACTGAGGCTGACCAAGGAGTTGCTCCAATCATGGGATTTTACTCTTTTTTTTTTTTTTTTTTTTTTTTTAGCAACAGTTTCTTTCTTCTGTTGTACAGTTTTGTTTAAGGTAGGGGACCTTTTTTTTGGAGGATAGCATCTTAGTTCGGTTAGGGATTGCCCAATCCATGCACTCATGTAAGCTATTATAAAGTGCATTTCTATAGGATTCTGTAGTCGTACCTCTATTGTCCTTCTGCATGGGTGTCATGAAGTTTGCCACTTCTGTCTTAAGAAGTGTGAGTTGGCTTTGGAGAAATGTTTTTACAGTGGTTTCCCTAATGGGGGGTGGGGGTGGGATGTGGATGTCTAGGGTGATTAGCTTGTGGTCAGATCTGACCAATGAGGAATTGACCTCTGGTGTGGAACACCAGTTGCTCATGTTGGTAATGACCAGGTCTACGATATTGCTGCCCCTGGTGGGGGTGTGGATAAGTTGATCCAGGGCATTGGAATTTATGAATTCCAGAAAATGTTGAGCAATAAAGTTGGTACACGAGTAGTTTTCCCAGTTAATGGTGGGGTAGTTAAAATCGCCCATTATTAGGGTGCTAGGCTCTACCCTGATATTTTCCAGTGTACCAAGAAATGAGGAGTGGAAATCCTGGGGCATGGTGGGGGATCTGTAGCAAGCTACAATTTGGATTGCGGTCTTGCCCAGAGTTAGTTGCACTTGGACAATCTCAGATGCATTATGCTGAGCAACTAGCCTGGAAGTGTCGATATCCTTAATGAATATGGACATGCCTCTGCATTTAGCGTTTCGGTCCAGGTTAGGTGGCCGAAAGGTGTGGTATGAATTATAGCCTGGTAATACAGGGGTGCTCTCTGGAGCCTTGAACCAGGTCTCTGTCACTGGCACAGATGTCGATGTTCTCCATTTTAATGAGTGCCTCGAGTGAGTGCATAGTGCATTTTAAGGTTTAGACTTCTAGCACTGAGTAGCATTACCCTCAGATTTTGCTTACTTGTACATGTTACGGTGGCAAGTTTGACATTTGAACCTTGCCTAAAAAGGCACTATAAGGGTGGCAAGAGCCTTAGCCAGTATCCGGAATCAGAAGGGCGACAGGTTCAGGCCATCTCTGGCAAAGCATCGTGCTCTGTTGATTTTGCTGGATGCCCTCGTTTCCTCTTACCTTCTTCCTGTCTGTCCCAAATAGTCTTCATCAGATTGTCTAATGCTTTTCTGCACATGTGCCTGAACCACCATAATCTGTTCTCTTAGATCTTTTCTGAAATCGGAACTACAAGTTGGCTTCTGCTCTTGTCTTCATTTCTTCATCTGTCCCACAGTGTGCATGCTACCACCCATCTGTCACAATCTCCATCACCTCTAGTTTCCTCATCTGCTCTGCCTTTACTGCCCAGGTTTCTGTACCATACAGCAGTACGTGTTGCACCGCTGTTTTGTGCACCTTACCTTTCTGCTTGTCATTCTTCTGAAATACACTACACATGACACTCGATGCCAGTTAGCTGCAGCTAACTCTGAATCTAACTCTGATCTTTTCATTCAGACTTCTCCTCAACCACCCCTCACAGACACTTGAAGCTGTTCACCTGTTCCATTATCTTCCCTTCTATGTCAGTTCTCAGATTCTTCCGATTTCTCCAATTTGCTGCCATTACTAGTCTTATCGGTACTTAGTTTCATCCCATGTACCTTCAGTTTTGCATTCCATTTTCTTATCCTTTGCTGAAGTACTTGCTCTAAGTCTGCCTGCAATTCCACACCATCTGCATACGGCAACTTTGTTGATCTGTCCTCTCCGACCTGTTTGTTAATGTAATACATCGCCAGTTTGAACAGCAGTGGGCTCAGAGCCGAACCCCGATGCATACCCACTCCCAATGGGAACCCCTCTGTGAGATCAAACACTGTTTGTAATTGAGTCACTGGGTTCTTGTAAATAGCCTGCACTAATTCTACCAATGTTTCTAGGACTTGAAAGCTGATTTGGGTAGTCCTGTGATCATTCATGAGACCATGCCATATGCTTTCTTCAAGTCTAGGAATACCCAAACTGGGCTCTTTCCTCATCTCTACATTCTTCTCAAACATGTGTCGCACTGCAAACATTGGGTTAGTTATGCTAAATCCTGATCCGAATCCAAACTGCTAATCTTCCATCTTACTACTATTCTGCATATTCATTTATCAGTCACCCTCTCCAGAACTTTCATGCAATGTGACATGAGTTTGATACCGCTGTTCTGCCCACAATTAAGGAGGTCCCCTTTGTTCTTGTGCATTGGCACAAATATGCTTATGTTCCAGTCATCTGGGATATGTCTCTCTCCCCACACTGCCAGGAGTACCCTCAGGAGCCATTTCTTCCCCATCTCACCCTGCATCTTTAGAATATCAGCTGTCACCTCTTCTGAGCCTACTGCTCTCACAGACTTCATTTTCCTTAGTGCTATTCTTCTAGGGTGGGCTCCTCTTCTTCTCTCATCATTGGCAGTGCAGCTTCTGTGGGGTTTTCTTCATTCAGAAGCTGCTAGAAGTACTTCTTCCATCTACCTCTGATGTCTTGTGGACTTTGTGAGCAAATTGTTGATGGCATCCATTATAAAGGGTGTCTGTCTTCTTTATCTGTCTTTCCCTTCCAATCTAATAGCGTATCTTTATGTCACCTACTGAGTCACTTTCCAGAAGCTGGTAGAGTGCCTCTGATGCACCATCCTTTGCTACTGCAACTCATTTCTTAGCCTTTTTGTTAGCCAACTAGTATACCTTCCTAACCCGATATGTCTTTTCTATCTCCCACTTTTTCCTGCACTCTCTTGACAACTTCCTAGACTTGTGCATTCCACCACCAGCTTTCCTTTTGCATCTTACTTCCATTCCTGGCTCGGCCACATATCTGTTCTGTAGTCCTCACACATGCCGTTTTCAGGCGCTGCCATTCTTCAACTCCACCTACTTTCTCTTCTTCTTGAGGTGCTAGAGCCCTCAGTAATTCCTTGAAATATGGTGCTTTCTGTCTATTCGACTTTCAGCTCTTCAGCCTGGTCTCTGTTGACCTAAGAGCCTTCTCTGACCACTGCTCAGAGCTGGTTCTGGCAAACAGTGGTTTATGCTGTGGGCTGACTGCTTCACTGGGGATGAATCTGCAATCACTGATTTTGCCCCAGTGCCCTGCCCTTTCCTTATTAGGAGGAAGTCTGCTCAGTTGTATGTTGGCCACTCTTGTATGTGATCTTCTGACTGGCTTTCTTTCTGAACCATGCTGGCTTGCCATCTAAACATTAGGAGCATAAATAACAAAACTCAGCACCTGCATGCCCTCTCAGCTGTTCATTCCCCAGATATATTATGCCTAACAGAAACGTGGCTAAAGCCTGCCACCAAGGACCATGACATTCTGTCACCATGGTACAATATGTTTCGACTAGACCGTGCCACCAGAAAGGGTGGTGGGGTAGCCATACTTTACAAGTCTACCCTGTCAGCATAGACACTCAACAACCACCCCAGTTCAATAATGCTGAAATTCTTATCTCAAAACTACAAATTAATAAAAACAAAAATGTAAACATAGTCTGTGGCCACATTCCCCCAGGGGGGAACACAGAAACTTTAGAAGACTTCTTATATTGGTTATCCAATAACTACCCCCAAGAAACAATTGTTCTTGGGGATTTCAACATTGACTGGAAACCCCCACAACCCACATAAACCTCCACAGATTTACTCAAATCATAACCTCCCCCAACAGGACAGGAAAACCCAATAACAAGGAAAGTACCCTAGACTGGATACTCGTCAATACCCATCTTCAATCCTATAAATCAGGCACTTTGCCTGATGACCTAAGTGGCCATCTATGTAATTAAGCTCAAAGTAGACTGCTCCTACGAACCCACCTATAGAACATTAAGAAACAAGAATTTTATTCTCACCAAGTTTCAAAATGAACTTAAGGCATGCAACTGGTAAGTTCTAAAAAGTCTCCCCCTAGATGAAGCAGTAGTATACTTTAACACCAAATTCCTTGCTGTTCTTAACTCCCATGCTCACAACCACTCTATTAGAAGTAAAGTTAACACTGCACCATGGCTTTCAAAAGATACCAAAACCAAAATTTCACTCAAAAACAAAGCATGGGCCACCTACCGAAAAACAAAAGCTCCACTTGATCAACTAAGATTCAGACAGCTAAGGAATGACACCAAAAAATCCATAACCTTAGACAAAAGTACTACTACCACCATCTACTGCAAAAACACCAAAACAAACCTCAAAAGTTCTGGGCAGGAATAAACAAACTACTTCACCCAGGCCAAACCACCATTCCACCCCCCCCTCAGCTTCCCAACAAAAATCCCCAGTAGACATTGCTAATAACTTCAACAGCTTCTTCACAGAGACTATCCAGTCTCTAGCCAACCAACTCTCTCCCAATAGCTCCAATTCTAATGAAGCCACACCCAGTACCCAAACATAGTTTACCTTCCAACCTGTTTACTCAACTTACTCATGCCCTACTTAAGAAACCAAGACCCACCAACCTGGCTGCCGACTCCTCCCAGCAGACCATCTGCAAAAGGCTGCTGAAACCATTGCATACCCCATCTCAATCTTGATCAACAGAGCTATATCTGAAGCTACTGTACCCACTATATGGAAAATCTCCCATGTAATACCTCTCCATAAAGGAGGCAGTTCCACTGAACTGTCAAACTTTAGACCCATAGCTATTCTGTCACCTCTAGCTAAAAATTACTCACGCACTACCTCACACAGGACAAGCTGTTGTCCAACTTTCAGCATGGCTTTAAGCCACACCATAGTACTACTTCTGCCCCCCTCTCTTTCTCTAACGTCATTAACCACAACAATAACAAACTATCTTCTGCACTCTTTCTAGATCTATCCAAGGCTTTTGACATGGTTGACCACAAAATGCTTATAAATACCTTGAAGGCCTTCTCCTTAAACAACCATGCACTCCAATGGTTTCAATCCTACCTGCAGAGCAGGCAACAGGCAGTCCTACGGCAGGACAAGCTATCATCTTGCCTACCCATCATATTAGGAGTCCCCCATGGCTCGATACTAGGACCCCTTCTTGATACTAGGACCCCTTCTTTTCTCCATCTTTATCAATGACCTTCATTCAGTCATCCCAGATGCTACCTGCATTCAATATGTGGCTGACTCCACCTCGATTTGTTCTGACACCTCACCAACTGCTGTATTCATATTAACCCAAAATACCTTCAATACAGTGGAAAAATGGCTCTCCAATCAACATCTAATCCTAAACCCCAACAAAACAAGTTGCTTCTTTTCTCCCCCACATGCAGGAGCCCCCTGCCATCCTTAAACATAACCGCTAACAATGGCACTATCATCTCTCCAGAAGCCCAAACTAAACTACTGGGTGTCATAGTTGATAACCTGAAGTTTGATGCGCACATCAATCAAACTATCAAAACCATTAATAAAAAAAACTTGGCTCTCTTTACAGAATCAAACCTTTCCTTACTCCACTTGCTAGAACTGCAACTGCCCGTTCCCATCTACTATCAACTCTTCTCTAAGCCTCACCTCTAATCTCCAACTTAAGCAAAACAGATCTTAATAAACTATCAACCTGATATAACCACACTGCCAGATTTGCTACTGGCACAACCTACCGGACACACCACGGTCACAAACTAAATCGCCTGAAATGGCTTGAACTGCCTAGCTTACTGCAGTTCAACCAGCTAATAGTGGCACATAAAGTCCTTTAGCAACCAGAAAATACACCTGCACAAAAAATATTATCAGCCCCTACATCAGCACCTGGCCACTGCGATCATCCACTAGACTCCTACTTCAAACATACAAATCCAACTACTTAGCTGGGGACTCTGTTTGCCAACTCTGTTGGAAAAACATGGAAAATACTCCCAGCTGACTTGACCCTAGAACTCTAACTCAATTCAAAAACAAACTCAAGAAATACTTCAAAATTCATTTATGTCCTTGCACTTATCCCGACTAGTGACCTCTCCATCACTTCGGTGTCTTACATTCAACTACTTCTAACTTTTTTCTACCACACCATTTCAGGAACAATCAGTTGTATAGCTGCTGCTCAATGTGTCTTAAACCTGAATGTAATGTTATGTATATATAATTTTGAAAATAATGGTACGTTTTGTTAGGTGTTTTATAATATGTATATATTTTTTTTTAAAAAATTTTTAAAAAAAAAAAAAATTTTTTAAAATTTTTTTTTTTTTTTTTTTCCCCCAAAAATTTAAAAAAAAAAATTTTTTTAAAAAATTTTAAAAATTTAAAAAAAAAAAAAAATTTTTTAAAAAAATATTTTTTAAAAAATTTTTTTAAAAAAAAAATTTTTTTTTCCCCTTTTAAAAAAAAACCCTTTTAAATTTTTTTAAAATTAAAAAAAAATTTTTTAAATTTTTAAAAAATTAATTTTAAATTTTATTTTTTAACCCCTTAAAATTTTTTTATTTTAAAAAATTAAAAAAATTTAAAATTTTTTTTAAATTTTAAAAAAAAAAAAAATTTTTCTTTTTAAAAAAACCCCCAAAAACCTTAAAAAAAAATTTTTTTTTTTAAAAAAACCCAAATTTAAAACCCCTTTTAAATAAAAAAATTTTTTTTTAAATTAAAAACCCCCAAAAAAATTTTTTTTTAAAACAAAAAATTTTTTTTTTTTTCCCCAAATTTTTTAAAACCCAAAAATCCCCCCTTAAACCCAAAATTTAAAAAAAAATTTTAAAAATTATTTTTAATAAAATTTTTTTTTAAAAATTTTAAAAAAAATTTTAAAAAAAATTTTTTTTAAAAAAAAACTTTTTCAAAAAAAAAATTTTTTTTTTTTTTTAAAAAGAAAAAAAAAAAAATTTTTCCCCCCCCCCTTTTTCCCCCAAATTTTTAAAAAAATTTAAAAAAAAAAATTTTTTTTTAAATTTTTTAAAAAATTTTTAACAAAAATTTTTAACCCAAAAAAAAAATTTAAAAAAAAAAATATTAAAATTTTTTATTTTTCCCCAAAAAAAAAATTTTTTTTTTTTAAAAAAAAAAATTTTTTTTTTTAAAAAATTTCAAAAAAATTTAAAAAAAAATTTTTAAAAACAATTTTTTTTAAAAAAAGAAAAAAATTTTTTTTTTTAAAAAGTTTTTTTAAAAAATTTCCCTTTTTAAATCTTATTTTTAAAAAATTTTTAAAAAAATTTTAAAAAAAAATTTTATTTTTTTTTTTTTTTTAAAAAAAATTTTAAATTATATTTTTAATTTTTCCCCCAAAAAAAAATTTTTTAAAAAATTTTTTAAAAAAAAATTTTTTTTAAAATAAAAAATTATAAAAAAAAAATTTTATTAAAAAAAACCCAAATTTTTTTTTTTTCCCCCCAAAAAAAAACCCCCTTTTTTTTTTTTAAAACTTAAAAAATTTTATAAAAAAAAAATTTTTTTAAAAATTTTTTTAAATTTTTTTCCCAAAAATTTTAAAAAATTCCAAAAAAAAAAACCTTTTTAAATTTTAAAAAAAAAAAAAAAATTTTTAAAAAAAAATTAAAATTTTTTAAAATTTTTTAAAAAAAAATTTTTTTTTTTTTTAAAACCCTTTATTTTTAAAAAACCCCCAAAAAAAAAAAATTTTTTTAAAAAAAATTTTTTTAAAAATTTATTTAATTTTTTAAAAAAACCAAAAAATTTTTTTTTTAAAATTTTTAAAAAAATTTTTTTATAAAAAAAAAATTTTTTAAAAAAATTTTTTTTTAATTTAAAAAAAAATTTTTTTTTTTAAAAAAAAATAAAAATTTTTTAAAAAAATTTCCCCCAAAAAAAAAAAAAAAATTTTTTTTAAAAATTTTTTTAAAAAGATTGTTTTTTAAAAATTTTTTTAAATTTTTTTAAAAATTTATATATAAAAAAAAAAAAAAAATATAAAAAAAAAAAAAAAATTTTTTTTAAAAATTTCACAAAAAAAAAATTTTAAAAAATTTTAAACACAAAAAAAAATTTTAAATTTTTAAAAAAAAAATTTTTTTTTTAAAAAAAAATTTTTAAAAAATATTTAAAAAAAAAATTTATTTTTTTAAAAAATTTTTTCCAAAAAAAAAAAAAAAAAAAAAAAAAAAAAAAAAAAAAAAAAAAAAAAAAAAAAAAAAAAAACCAAGAGAGTAAAAAAAAAACCAAAAAAAATAGAAAAAAGAAAAAAAAAAAAGAAAAAAAAAAAAAAAACAAAAAAAAAAAAAAAAAAAAAAAAAAAAAAATTTTTATAAAAAATATATAAAAAAAAAAATTTTTTTTAATTAAAAAAAAAAAAAAAAAAAAATTTTTAAAAAAAAAAAAAAAAAAAAAAAAACTTTATGGGAAAAAAAAAAAAAAAAAAAAAAAAAAAAAAAAAAAAAAATAAAGAAACACGAAAAAAAAAAAACTAAAAAGAAAAAAAAAAAAAAAAAAAAAGAAAATAAAAAAAAGAAAAAAAAAAAAAAAAAAAAAACAGAAAAAAAATAAAAAAAAAAAAAAAAAAAAAAAAAAAAAAAAAAAAAAAAAAAAAAAAAAAAAAAAAAAAATTTTTTTAAAAACAAAAAAAAAAAAATTTTTTAAATTATTTTTAAAAAAAAAATTAAAAAAAATTTTTTTTAAAAACAAATAAAAAAAAAAAAATTTTTTCCTTAATTTTTAAAAATTTTTAAAATTTTTAAAATAAAAAAAAAATTTTTTTAAAATAATTTTACAAAAAAAAAATAAAAAATTTTTAAAAAAAATTAAAAATTTTTAAAAATTTTTTTTTTTTTTTAATTTTTAAAAAATTTTTTTAAAAAAATTAAAAAAATTTTTTTTTTTTTAAAATTTTTTTTTTTAAAAAAATTTTTTAAAAAAATTTTTTTCTTTTTCCCAAATTTTTTTTTTTTAAAAAAAAAAAAAAAGAAAAAAAAAAATTTTTAATATAAAAAAAAAAATTTTTTTTAAATAAAAAAATTTTTTTTTAAAAAAAAAATTTTTTAAAAAAATTTTTGGGAAAAAAAATTTTTTTTTTTTTTAAAAAAATTTTATAAATTTTTTTATTTTTTTTTTTTTTTTATTTTTTTTTCCCCCCCTTTTTTTTTTTTTTTCTTTTGAGAAAAAAAAAAATTTTTTTTTTTTTAAATTTTTTGGGAAATTTTTTTTAAAAATTTTTTTTTCCCCCTTTTTGTTTTAAAATTTTAAATTTATTTTTTTTAAAATTTTTTTTTTTATTTTTTTTTTTTTTTGGGGGGGTTTTTTAAATTTAATTTTTTTTTTGGGAAAAAAAGGGTTTCCGGGGAAAATTTTAAAAGGGGTTTTAAAAAAATTTTTTTTTTTTGGGGGGGGTTTTTCCTTTTTTTTTTGGGTTTTGGGTTTTTTCCTTCCATCATAAAAGGGTTTTTTTTTTTCCCCTTTTTTTTTTTTTTTAACTTTACTTTTTTTAAAAGGGGAAAAAAACCCCCCGGGGGGAAAAAAATTTTATGGGGGGTTTTAAAGGTTTTAAAAAAAAAGGGTTTTTTAAACCCCCCCCCTTTTAGATTATTAATAGTGCTTCAGTAAGACAACTGAAGCGTGACTTAGAAAACAACTTATTCAGTTTCAAGAGGCTTCAATGCCAACGGTTTCATCTTGAGGCCAGTATCAAGTATAGAGTGATTCCCAGAGGTCTTAGAATTCTAAACATGCCGACCTATGGTAGTACGTATCCTGACTTGCTAGCCAGGTGGCAGCAAATCAATTTAAAAGCTAGTAAATCGTACATTGAACTCTTGCTTGATTATTTTCAACCTATGGAGACTGAATTTAAAATTAAAGCAAATGAACAACAACAGCAGTTGATTACTATGCTGGGCAATGATTGTGCTGATGTTTTCTTGCACGACTTAAGTCAAAGGATAATTCGCTATGAGAGCAATCTTCTAATACAAAAAAGGAAGAAACTGTCACGTGACAAACGTGACTTTGATAATAACAATGTGTTTGTTTGGCCCAGAACAGCTGCTAGCTCTGAGGTTTCTAATGGAGTAAATCGTAGTAACACCAGGAACTCCAACAGGGTTGGTTATACAGCAGAACCAGCTGTCTATAATGCCGTGCAGCCACTGGTGGACGTCCAGGAGGCAGCAATAGACCTAGCGACTACCGTAGCTGGTAATGTCACCAATTCAGCAACGGACACTGCTTCTGGCGGCCAGAACACCTCACAGTTGGTTACTTCGATCTATTTCACTCCTGCCGAGGCACCGTTGAATTCTTCTACCACGGGTTCCTCGGCTGCGACAAGAACTAGCACAGTAGTGCGTCGCAAAATACAGTTAGATAAGCTGCAGAGGTCAGAACCGCAGGATTTTCCACAAATCCCTTTACCTATCAGGACTGGCAGGAAGAGGCCTGTCGAACACGAGCTGAACAGGAGCTCGAAACGCAGGGAATCTTACACAGAGGCCCAGCAGCTTCCACAGAGACAGCGCTAGAACGAATCTCTAACCCTGAACATTTCAGACTATGCCTTGACTAAGGATGAATTACATCTACTCGACAAAGGTTTGACATTTATCCCTAAGACTGGTACTGATATTGGTGAAGTGCTTGTTGCATTGAGATTATTTGTGAGAAATATTAATCTTAAATTAATATTTAATAAACAACCGAATGGTCATCAGTATTCTTTTAAAAAACGGAGCCTCATTAATCCACCTTTACATCCAAATTTGGAAGTTTTTCTTAGAAGTGCTGAGAAAGACTTGTATGCTAATTTTGGTGATCCGAATTGGATTTTTACTGAGAATTTGTCAGAAAATGAACGTAAAGCTCTTAATTCTTTGAGACTTAATGAGAATATAATAATTCGCCCAGCTGACAAGGGCGGTATAATAGTTGTGATGAATCGAAAGTTTTATGTAGATTCTATGCTTGATATGTTAAATGGAGAATCATACATTTCTGTCAATGCGTCAGAAGTTGAGAAGTCTTGCAGCAGAGCAGTTGACACATTAGTTGAATGCAAGTCCTTGAATGTTTTGACCAATGAGCTATTTGATTATTTTTTGGTGGAACATCCTGTTACACCACAAATTAATGGGTTACCCAAGGTTCATAAACATAACACTCTCCCACCCCTTAGACCCATAGTGGCTGAGGCAGGCTGGCTCACTGAGCCAGTCTCTATCTATTTAGATAGTAGGCTCAAGTCAATATTGAAACATTTCCCACAGGTTTTGTTGGATACTAGACATCTTTTACAAGATCTTTATAATTTCTGTGCAAGCAATAGCGATACCTCCACTTTTTACCTCATGACTCTGGATGTGGTCTCGCTTTTTACTTGCATACCAAATCAGAAGGGTTTAGAGATGGTCAGAAGTGTTTTATATGACTTTATGGCTCCTACAGAGGCAGACTTTTTATGCATGCTACTTGAGATTGTTCTTGAGAACAATTATTTCATCTTCTTGGACAATATATACAGACAAACTACGGGCGTAGCGATGGGCACTAGCTGTGCAAACTCGTACGCAAACCTTGTTATGGTTGCGTGGGAGAAGGAACACATCTTGAACCACCCAGATGTGGCCTTCTACAAACGGTTTGTAGATGACCTTTTCATCTTATGGTCTGGCCAGGCAAGTTTGATACCAACTTTTCTTTACTACATTAATAACACTAGTAGTTTCCTCAAATTTACAATGGAGATGTCTTTTGTCTCTGTTAATTATTTAGATGTCATTATCTACAAAACACCCAGTGGGTTTGCCAGCAGAATATATAGAAAACCATGTTATAGAGCTGCATATCTGGCTGATGACAGTATGCACCATCCCCGAACCTTTGACAATATTGTCAGAGGTCAAGCCCTCAGAATTTCACGCCTTTGTTCAAGATCAAGTCTTTTATATTGAGCTAGATAACATTAAGAGAACCTTCCTCGCTAGGGGCTATTCACCAGATAGGGTAACCCATATTTGTGGTGATGTATCCAGACTTAGATCTTCTAAGGGGAAACCTTTCTTTTCTGCTTTCAATGAACCTGTGTCCACCTGTGCTGCTGGGTGTCCTCGCTCACCGCTGGTACTACCGACATTGTGAGAATATAAACATGATACAATCTACGATTCTGAACAGCTGGAATATTCTGGTGACAGATGACAATATTAGATCAATTGTTGGAAACTGCCCTTCCTATGCCTACAGTAATTTAAAGAATCTCAAACAACAGTTGTGCTTTCCCAAACTTACCTTACCAGATAGGGTTAATGCAGCCGATTGCCTTTATGGAACACGTAAATGTGGCTCCTGTCCCCAATGTGACTATATTGACACGTCAAGGTTTTTCCGTAATCCAAATGATGGCCGCCTCTGGCAGATCAGGTGTGTCTCTGACTGCCGTAGTAGGAATCTTGTCTATGTGGCCGTGTGTCAGAAATGTTTTCATTTCTATATAGGAAAAACGAACAGGTCACTTCGTGAACGGATAAGGGACCACATTTATTGTTTCAACAGGGGTGAATTAACCAGCTTATAGCAAAACATATGATTCAAAATGGTCAAGGGCATGCATTTTTATTTCAAGTTTTACATACACAAATAGTTAACAGCAGGGGTGGGGATATAATTAATTCAACTGAGGAATCTGAACTCAAGTGGATTCTTCGTCTGGGGGCACACTTAGGTAGGGGACTCAATGAGAGTGTCTCATTGAAACCCATATTAAAAGCCAGGCCACTCAAATGATGAGCCCTCAGTAGAGTTTAGTCACTCACACTCTGCTTTTGTTATTTATGATTGTTATTTATGACTGTTACTTATGATATTTATTGATTTATGTTTTTACTATCAGACATACACTTGTGACTGAATATTGAGTCAATACACATACACATACATTCTTTCCTATTTTTTTGGCATTGATAGGTTTTAGTTTAGTTTGGTTTTTACATCTACTCTGCAATGAATGCTAATTAATTAATTGATTTTATTTGATTATTTAATTTTATTTAATTGTTTAATTGAGGAAGTGATGTCAGTCTACATAATGTGTTTCTTTTTGTTCAGTTGTATCACGTCTGAGGAAGCGGTATTACACCGTGAAAGCGCTTACGTGGAAATTTGGAAACTTGGAATAAAGTTTATCTTGGATTTTACATGTATATGTATATATATATATATATATATATATATATATATATATGTATATATATATATATATATATATATATATATATATATATATATATATATATATATATATATATTTTTTTTTTTTTTTTTTTTATTAACTAGAGATGATGTGGACAGTAATCAAGGAGGAGTTGAAGGATTTTATTTGAGAAGAGGAACAAGGCAAGAGCCAAGTGGGATAAGTTGATCCTCCCAACAGAACAAGGAGGTTTAGGACGACCTGATTTGGAAGAATATTTTGCAGCTGCACAGTTAAGGCTCTTATACATATCACAAGCAGAAAGAAATAATTTAAAGTGGAAAGGGGGGCAATTCAAGAAATAAGGAAAGAATGGGATTTTGGATGCAGATCCTTGGGAAGAACAACAATGATACAGAATATTATATAAAGTAGCTGAAAGCATACTAACAACTAAGCCAACACGGGACTGGAAAAGGAGATCCTGCCAATATGGATAACTGCAATTAGCAGTACAGAGAACAGACAAGAGGGGAAGTGGTAACGAAACCAAGGTACTAGGAGCAAATAATTAGAGAAAGAAAGGAAACAGAATGGGAACAGGCAAAGAATATATTTGGATTGCAGGCTGATTGCCTTCCCCATCAGGGATTGATAACAGAATACAGACAAAGAAAGGTACAACTGGAATTGGGATCTTTAGAAAAGGGTAGAAACAATTTTAAATAAGAAAAAAATGCGAATTGTGGAAACAATACATGCACAAGAGGAACAAGGTTTAAAAGAAGGCAGTATTTGAATAAGCTATGTAATGTTTGACTGACCATGACTGGTTAGATTATAAGTGATGTATAATATTTGCAACTACAATTCTGTCAGAATGGTTTGTAATGTATAATGTTTGCAGCTAAACTTGTGTTAGTATGGTTTGTTTTCATTTACATAAATGTAAGACAGCCCAGGTCATATGTAATAATTTAATAAAGACGTTTCTTGTTTAATAGAGTACAGACAGAGATAGGGATAGTGTAATCCTAAATGAATAACATGCAGTGGCTACGTTTTTAATTGAATCTAGAGCAGAAGCTGCTGTTATTAGTAGGTCATTTAAAATATTGCACGATAAGTACAGGAATCAATCAGAAGAGGCCAGAAAAGATTGGGGACAGTGATTAGATATGCAATTCACAAAGAAATAATGATAAAACATATGTATGGCTCCCAAATACGCAACAACGTCGAGAAGATTTCAAATTTTTGCCTGGAAGTATTTACACAGATACTTTTATACCCCAAGCAGACTCCAATTAATTTTTCCTCGTGTAGATGGCAAATGTTGGAGGTGGGATAAGGAAGAAAGAGGTAACTGGGAACATGTGTTTTGGGAGTATGAGTTGCTAGACTTGAAGATTACTTTACAGAGTACTCTGTCAGGAAAACTGGAAGGGCAAATGACTAAGGATTTTTTTTTTTTTTTTTTTAGTTGAGATGCAGAACATGAGTTGCCTAGACATAATAAGGCCTTGTTAACTTTAATTCTGGTGGCTGCTAAAAAAAAGCAATCACTAGAAAATGGAAAGCAAAATCTAGACCAACTACACTTGAAGTAGTGAATATTGTAATAGAGATGAAAAAAGAGGAAGTGGGATCTTTGGAAAGGGGTAGGAGTACATTTACATAGAAAATGGAAATTGTGGTAACAATACTTGCAGAAAAAATGTTTTGAAGGAACAATGACGTTTGAACAGTAGGTAGGAATTGAACTTATATAATATAATGATTACTTTATAACTATATGTGATGTATAATGTTTGTAAATGTGAACTTGTTAATACAGTATGATTACTTTTATATAAATGTAAGTCTGCCTAACTCACAAGTGATAATTCAGTAAAGGTGTTTAAAAAAAATGAATAAACAAATCATGCAAAAAAAAAAATTTGCCCTGTGCGACTAGCAGATAAATATGAGTACAGTTTGGGGAGGGACACATGTATGTCGACTGTGGTGGCAAGTGACACAGTGCTTTTCACTGGACAATGTGGGAAACTCAACAAGGCATGTGTAAACACACTGAAAAGAAAGGCGCTGTAATGCGTATATGTATTAGGTTATTCATTTATCGAATTGATTCAGTACCATGTTAAAGGACTGTTGAAAGATGGGAATTTCTTCCCTTATTTCAAATAAGATGACATAAATATGACATTCTGCACTTTCATGGTAGCGGATGCAAAGAAAATAAGTCCATGAATGCATTACGCAGATATCCACAGAAAAGCACCAAGAAAATGGAAAGCCTAGACTACTTGACAGAAGTATCAGTGCAAGTGTAGAGCTGTTTACAGGACTGTGCAGGAAAAAAATAGTATCAATGCACCGTCACCTTAAATTCAGAAAGGACTCATTGTGCCAAAGTCACAAGACTAGCATATTCTTTTCCATTATGGCAGTTAAAATCAGATGCTTCACTAATCCAGCAGAAATTGCATGCTACAGCAATCAGCTTCTGAAATTTGAGATGCCACCTGACCTTCCATTTTACTTGTTCTTTGGTTACCAGAAGTCCAAATGACTTGACAAACCCTGGCACATTGAAAAAACACAACAGCTTTCAATATACCAAATGCATGAATGACTGGTAATAAAAAGAATATCACTGTTATGTTATAAGCTTCAAAACATGACTGGCAACTAGTTCTACCATGCTGTGATACTTAAAGCTAAACTTTCAACATGCTGGGTAACAATGATTCAGAATGAATGCAAAGTTCTTTCAAATGATGCAACTCACAATTTGCACTGAAGTGTTACTATACAGAGTGGCACTGTTCGGGTTTACTACAGGGGTGTACCAGGCATACCCTTTGTACTCTAAAGAGTACATTTTTTCTGAGCATCAGAAACACTGGGGCTTTATTAGGCCATATTATTATCTACAACCATTTGAATTAATCTCTCTAACAACATGTACATAAAACTTGTTTACAAAGAGGAGCGCAAGTTAAAATCCTCTAATAGTTTTTGACTTATCAGTTGAAAATGTTACAGACATGAAGTGCTGTGGAGGGGTGGGGAGCAACAGCTTTAAAAATGTGCCCAATTTTTAAATGGCAGGTAGGTTGGGGGGCAGCAATAAGAGTTTGTGTGTACAAAACAGAATTCACTGACTACACTCATGGTTTATTATTAGCATAATTCAGATGCAGGACACCTTTAAAAGTATTGCACTTGGCCTTGTGACAACTGGTTGGATTTCTATATTTAACAATGGCAATTTAGACTTTAGAATAGGCCATAAGCAAGGAAATATCAGTAAGGGTAGGGAAAAGATGAACTTTTGAAATAAAAGCACTTCTCTGCCAGCCAAATGGTCACAGTAGCTTCTGGTGCATTAATGATTCCCTGAAAGTAGCCAAAATTTATAAAAGCTTTGACATCAGTCATAATGTGGGCAGATGCTAAGTAGTCACTGAACATTCTTCCTCCTTACTATGACCATGAAAAATGGATGGCAGTTCTCTTGCCTAGCACAACATCATGGGCAAACCAATTTGCCAAAATTAAAGGACTCTAAAGCTGATCTAGGACTTGAAAGCCTAAAACCATGTGAAATCTGACCACAAACAGGGGAAGCAAGTTTTCACAGAGCCCACCAAAATCATAGGAATCATATGGCATCACAATACCAGCAGATGCAATCCACTCTGGATAAACTACAGTTCCCAAGAGACCTTGCTGCAGATTAAACCATGCACCCGATGACTACTTCCGGTGGAATAAGGTCAACAGGAAAAGCTGCTGTAGTCAGTCAGAGACTAACTTGTTCAACATAAACCAACAAAGTTCCATGCAGCCAGGGGAACTTAAATAAGCAAACTAATTCTAACAGAACCATGTGGTTTGAACAATGGATCAATTTAGACTTGAATTTTAACAGAGAGGAGACGGTTAACAGACAAACGAACATTAACACACGTTTGCGTACATTTGAACTTAAAATGAACAAGGTACATAGTCTACAAATTGACAATGCCTATCTGGCAGAATGTATTCGGGTACAAAGAGTACCCAAAGGACTGCGTATGTTTCCAAATGGCATTAAACCAGGGCAGGAAGAACTTAAAGAACTTTTAGCCATGTTTGACCAGCATGACTTAGAGTGGTTGCATTTCATTATCAAAATTAACAGTAGTAAAATTCAAAAGTTAATGGATGAAATTAATGTGTTAAATCAAAATATTGTGGAGGATGATTGTTTTATGAATTTTGAAGTGAAATACGATATTTTTAACAGAACTGAACAAGTTAAAGAAAATGTGTTAAGGAAACAAGGGAAACTAAGGAGGGATGAACTTTATTATCAGCACAAGGAGGCATACCACTTCCAAAACGTTATTATGAACCCCCCCCCCCTTTAACCAGAACAGGCAAGATGCAGAAGTTAGGATAGGCCAATATGATGAGAGAAATGAGTCTAACAACTAAGAAACAGAGTTATATGAAAGTGAAACAGATTAAGTTTTTGAACAAGACTTCCCTCTTCCAAGGAGGTCAGAAAGAATTCTGACTAGAAACAGAAACCAAAATAATAATTTTTCGGGTGACCGCAGACACCAAGGGGACAAGGGCCCAAAGGGCAAAGACAGTTTTGGAAAAACAGGAAGGGGAACAGGTACTGAATTTATGTACACAGGTACAACCCAGCATTTCACCATTTAAAGGGAAACTTTGTTCGCAAGGGTTCCACGTTTATAATTACACATAAATGGAAATCACTGAACCACATTTCTCTCTTTTTAGGAAAGGGTTTAAGTTTGTATCTGGGAGTAAAGTAGACATAGTGGATGTACTCACAGAAATTAAAATTTATATTAGGAAGCTGAATTTTCAACTACAGTTTAAACAAGAGGCAGAAAGAACCCCAGTAGGTAATAGATTCAAGAGAAAGTTTATACAACCCACCTATACATCCTACTTTAGTGGATTTTGAAAGAATATGTACAAAAGAAATTTATCAAGCCTATTATTTGCATAAAAATAAAACTTTTAACCTCACAGGAGAGGAAGCCTTAGAATTGAAAAAACTAAGAGATTCAGATGGATACAGGGTGTTGAGACCTGATAAAGGGGGTGGGGTGGTGGAAAAAAATGATTATGTGAATGATAAAGCAAACACTCTGACACAGATCACTATGAAATAGTTTCCAGAGGTGAAATAGACATAGCTCATAAAAAGCTAATGCTATTCCTGGAAGACCGTTTATTTCGGGGTGTGATTAATGAACAAACTTTTAGATTTTTGTTTAATGACCTCCCCATACATCCCCATGTGCTCCACTATTACAGATTTTAAATTAGAACTAGGACATTTAAGTTCTATGTTTCTGGCCAGAGGGCACCCCCCAAAAATGGTTTATGATTTGGCTGACGAAATTCTGAGGGGTGGGGAAACAAGTTTGTTCCACCTTTAGATCAAGAAACAACCACAAATAGGGTGGGGAGACCAAGCAATAATAAAAAAAACAAGAATATACCAACACTATGGTTACACAGTTTGAAACTTTTGATGGTAAAGTCAAGGATATTTTGACTTACAACTGGTTAATATTGCAATGTAACTAAAAGTTAAGTAACAAACTGGGAGAAAAAACACTATTTACAACTAAGGTGGGACATAACTTGAAATTTTTGTTTGAACATCCCATCCACCAACAACCCACCCAAGGAGGTACAACTAGTTCTGGTTTATGCAAGTATTGTCCCTACATTTACACAGGTAAGGAAGCAATGGTAGGTGACCCCAGAGAAAGATTTACTTGAAAAAAGGGAACTGTGATAGCAGGGGGTTAGTATATATAGTTATTTGTCAAGGCTGTTACATGTTCTATGTGGGGAAAACAGAAAGATCCCCAAGTAAAAGAATATATGAACATTTATATGCTATTGAGACACATGATACTAATAATGCGTTACATAAACATACACCCTCTTGTGGGGTTAGGCAAGGATTTTGTTTTGGTATCTTGGAAATTATTAAGAAAGATATTAGAAGGGGGGACGGGTCAAATAACATATATAGGAGTGAGTATAGATGGCAGATTTTGTTAAATGCCACTCAACCTCCAGGTCTGAATGACCATGTTTCCCTTGTACCTATACTTAAAGAAAGAGCAACTAAACTATTAACTGTGAAAGTTTTTATAGAAAGTTTTTGAACAACATAGGTTTGTTTTGTATTCATAGTAATAATAATTTAATATTCATTAATAATAATTATTTTCATTTAAAATGGAAACCACTAATATATTGTGATTTTAGAATGACTACTTGAATGTTTTAAAAGTTCATGAACACTTATTGGATAATTGAATTATTTAAGTACTTAATTGCGGTTAATTAATTCAAGGATAAAAAGCACTTTGTGACTGAATGTTAACTGTTTTGATAAAGTCCTGTAGTGTGGCGGACAAAAGCGCTTGACTTATTTTGTGGCTGTGAATAAAACGGAAGAATATTACTTTGGACTCTTCTTTTGGTATCAGGTCTGGTTCCACGAGGTGTGTTGGTTTATAAAATCATAGGAATCCTATCTTGTAGGGCTGAGGAAGTAAAGAAACAGTGCTAAGAAGGGGAAAGTACAAAGTACAGTTGTGTGCACTTACCATAAATGTGTATGTTAGAGTCTATTCACTGTTGCAATCATCACACTTGGGTTATCCTGCCAGGGGTAGCCCTCATTCAACCCGAATACCAGAGGTTTAGTATTTCTGAGTCAGTTGCTGTCACTCCAAGACTGACGTCAGGTCGTCAGTGGTATAAAATCAGGCAGCAGACGCCATTACATCAGTTTTTCTTGCCCCAAGTGTCAGGGAGCCCCCAAATAGGGAGCTAGGTTATGGTGGAAGAACACCACCAATAGAAAGTAAATACCAAAAACTCCCTGTAAGGAGAGAGGAAGAGAGAGAGATACAAGGGGGATGGAGGGTGGGAAACCAGGACTGCAACAGTGAATACACTCGAACATCTACATTTATGGTAAGTGTACACAACTGTACTATGTTCTTCTTGTATCACTGTTGCAGTCATCACACTTGGGTTGATTCCCAAAGCTGAAGAAATGGGTGGAGGTAATCAAGAAGACTGGGGGCTGGCTAGGATGCCCTGCAAAACTGCGGTGGCAAAGCCTGCTCTGGATCTGGAGAAGATAGGCAAGCTGTAATGCTTGGTGAAGGTATGAACAGAAGTTCATGTTGCAGCCTCCAGAATGTCCCTGGTGGGGACCCCTCTGAGAAAAGCTGCAGAGGTGGAGGTTGCCCTGGTGGAATGTGTCCTGACCCCCTTTGGAGGCAGTTTCTCATGGTGTTTGTAGCAGAAATGAATGCAGTGTGCTACCAATTTTGGAGACTGTTTGGATATGGCCTTGCCCTCTACCCCTGCTGCAAAACTGACTAGTAATTGGTCTTTTTTTTCTAAAAGATTTAGTCCTATCCAGACAGAATCTGAGCAGTTTGTGCACATCTAGAGAGTGCAGAATCCTTTCCCCCTTGTTTTGTGGGTTAGGGAAAAAGATAGACAAATTAATGAATTGGTTGAGAGCCACACTGGGCACCACTTTAGGCATGAAGTATGGGTTAGTCCTGAGGGAGACCCTGTCAACATGGAAAACGATAAAGGGCTCTACAGCCATGAGTGCTTGTAGCTCTGAAACTCTTCTAGCTGAAGTAATGACCAGAAGCAAGGCTGTTTTCTAAGATAGGAATTTTAACTCTGCTGAAGCTGCAGGCTCAGAGGGGGTAGGGTGAGCTTTTCCAATACCGAGTTAAGGTCCCAAGCTGGGGTAGGAGCTCTTCTGGGTGGCCTTAAGTTGTTAGCCCCTCTTAGAAACCGTTTGATGAGAGGGTGTGAGAAGAGAGGTGGCTCTGTGCTGTAATGAGCAGAGATGGCAGAGGCATGAATTTTAATATAAGAGAAGGATAGACCCCTGTGTAGTAGGTCTGCTAGGTAATCCAGGATGAGAGGTAGGGAGGGCTGTGCAGTTTCGGCTCCCTTAGCCTGGATCCAGGTGGAAAATCGTTTCCATCGTTTCCATTTGTTAGCATAGGATTTTCTAGTGCTGGGGCATCTGGCCTCACGTATAACATCCCGGACATGTTTGCTTATGCTGGCAGCTGGAGGAGAGGTCAGGGAATAAAGCCAGGCTGCCAGGTTCAGGGTCTGCAATTGTGGATGCATGAATTCTCCATTCTTCTGGGTCAGGAGAGTTGGGATCTAAGGTAGGTGCCATGGTTGCAGGGGTGACAGGCTGCGCAACAGTGGGCACCAGTGCTGGAGTGGCCAGTCTGGGCAATTAAGATTGCCCTTGGTTTTTCCTTCCTTATTTTGAGCAGTACCCATGAAATGAGTGGTAGAGGGGGAAATGTATAGAGTGAGAGGTTTACCCACTGGAAGGATAGAGCATCCATTTTCCAGGCCTTGCTTTGAGGTTAGACCAGAAATGAAAATTGCCAGCACCAAGAATGGATTTAATAATAGCTTTTATTTAAGCTGAATTTCTAGACCGGTTTCAGCATATTGCTTTCATCAGTAGATAGTTACACATGAAATGAGAAGGTCCTGCTTTAAATACCTTTCTAACAGGAGGTAGAATGACATCATATCCTGTCCCAAAAAGAAAGAGAATGTTACAAAATAAACATCAAAGTAAAAAGAAATATTAATAAACAATTCAAAATGCATGTGAGTAAGCAGAAAACACAAGGGTAAAAAGTTTGGAGGATCTATTCATGTCAGTAGTGAAATAGATTTACCTTGTACCAATGTGCTCAATATTTCAAAGAAATTCAGCTTAAATAAAAGCTATTATTAAATCCATTCTTGGTGCTGGCAATTTTCATTTCTGGTCTAACTAGCTTGCTTGCCTTGCACCAGCCGTACTTGCTAGCTTCCTTTTCTTGTTCACATTTATGTTTTGCTGGCTGTTGGCGTTGGAATGGATTAAGGAGTCGCAGTAGCGCCATTTTGTGTTATTCCTGTGTCTGTTGAGGAGGGCTCCTCATCTGGAGTTGGCATTTATGTTACATATCACTTTTGCTTTATGTACATCTTCTTTGCATGTGCCTTTTCGTTGGGTTCCAGTGGATTACCATTTCGTTGCCTTGGATTTCATTTTGTGGAGTTATTTGTCAGATTGTAACGCTTTTTTTTTGGAGAAAGCATGGCTTCAGCTATTTTTTATGTTCTTTAAACAACTTTGGGATTACCTTGATATGGAACATTTACAAGGACTCGACCTGGTGTTTCAACACGGGCAGAGGCGTAGATTTTTGTAAAGTCCTTTCAGATTACAACGCTTGGGTCTGTGAACACTTGGTTTCAGCTATTTTGGATGTCCTTTGGTCATTCGGGGATTAAACAGGTGCTTGATACTAACAGGGAGATGAGCTGGCACTTCTAAACGGGCAGAGGTGAATGTTTTTGTTCAATACCACATGGATTAGAGAGTTCACTATTGGACTATTTCTACAGGAACAAATATATACTCAGGTACTTTTACATATATGGTTTTCTCATTTGTTATTTTTTCTTCTGTGGGGACTGTTGAGATAGTTACTTTTCCATTTTTGGACTCTCATATCGAATAATATTTACAATTTTGGCTGCTTCATGACCGTTGGATGGATATTTCAATGAGGGGAATATAAAAGCAAATATTTTTTGACATTCATCTTTCGCTCTACAGTTGCAGCATTTTCGTGCAAGTCTCTATCAAGAACTTGGACCTTCATTACGAATTGTTCTATGAAACTTGGGACTATATGATTTATAATTCACAGTATGTCGTTGTACTTATGATTGCTTAATCATTTTTTGTGATGATATTCACTATTATATTTTGAATACTGGCCACATTTTTGAATAGGTATATGGTAATCAGCAATATAATGTTTCCATTTAAACAGAATAAGGTATTGAATTTTTTCCAAATACTTCCTGCTTTTTTCTAAGAAGCCTTTATGCTTATATTTCTTACTCATTGGGGTTACATGCTGTTTATGCCAATTTTTGCACAATCTTTGAATACTGAGTGGGATGTGAATTTCTGTCATCATTTTTTGGGTAACTCAGGATATTTGCTGAACTTATGAAAAATATACATTTTGGAAAGACTATAGCAAGATATATTCTTGCTTATCAAGCAGATTAGATTGCTTCATTATTTTTATTTTTTTCCAGGAATATACCATTTTATATGACTACCTTTATATTGTCTATGTCAGGCCTTGTATATTGTCCATATATCTAGTTACATTTAGATAGGGATATTCATGTTGTGGTTAAATTGTATATCATTTATGCAATTCTTAATTTTGGGCCTTGCTAATTATTTTGTTTAATAATACAGACACTAGTTTTGATATATACAATAAGTGTCTTTCAATATTCTAGTAGGATATGTTATATTGTGTTTATTAAAGCACATTATACTGTTTAATTTCTCTGCTGTTTAGCAGGAATATATCATGATTACACTCAACATATGACCTTTTATACAAGCTGGTCAGGTCAGGCTTTGCATATTAGTTATACATCAGTAATATCTGGATAGGGACATTCATGTGGTGACTGGATTTACTATAACCCTTGCTATTCTCATTTGTGGCATTGCTTATAATTTTGGCCAAGACCACAGACATCTGTTATGTCAATACATTTTTTGGTATAATTTAAGCAGGATATTTCATGCCTACTTAGCTTATCATATTGCTCCCTATTTTTTTATTTTTTTTATTTTTGCTCTTGAGTAGGAATATATTGTGTCAGCTTTTATTAATACTATAGGATTATTTTTATACCTTATTATTGGTAGAAATCTGAACAGTCTCCCCTTTTTAGTTTGATGGTTTTTCTCAGGGGGAACACTGATTAATGTCAGCCACATGTAGTACTTATTTGATCTTGATGTACTATATGAAAATATCATGTTAGCAGTATTGTTTAAAAGTGATATCATAACTATTATTTCAGGTTAATCCAACAGCTAGATCTGTCTCTCTCTTGATTTTTTGGTCATCCATGGGTCACTTTTTTCCCCCGTCTGACTCAAACTGACACAGTTATACATATAGATATATTATATTTTGGGATTTTTGATACTGTCCCTGGTTCTTTGCTGGGACCACATTTTTGATTGGCTTTGATCTGCCAGCTATTAATATCAATCTCAGGCAACTTATTGTCATGGATCTACAGAAGTTATTATCCGGCCTATGTGCAGACAAAGATGACATACAGGTTTTTGGCATTGGCACAATGTCAATGGAATCGGTTAGTGGTCCAATTTTAGATCCAGTTGACGGTTGCTCCCGCTTGTTTAATCAGTTAAGCAAGCAAATCAAAACATTAAGGACAAATATTTGGCATCACAAATTGTTCAAGGCCTATCAGAATCAAAAAATATCCCCTAGGGGGTTAAGGTAAAAAATTCTGCCATTGGTAGGAACACCAGATGACATTTTACTCAAAGATTGGCAGCTAGCACAGCAGGAGGCAGCCATGTCATTTGTGAACATACTGGCATCTTTTTATGAAAGAACTGTTCAGACCAATATTTTGGAAGTAGAAAAAACATGCCATGATCTTAAGAAATTTGAAGAACAAACCAATTTCAAGGGTGGCCTGAGCAAATTATCCAAGGAACTGGTGATTCTTGAAAATAATCTTAAAACTAAAAAACTTCATAAATTCTCAAGAGACAGGGAGGATTATGACAAAGGCAAGCAGTTTGAGTCACACAGAGGAGTGAGGTTTGCCCAGGGTACCAAAAATCCACCTTATGTGCACAAAAAGAGGCCTAGGTCCATTTTAAAAAAGACAGGCTTCAGTAACACTACTTCTGGTGAGGAGTCCTCCACAACAGACACAGAATCTTTTGGCACTGGTGACTCACCAAATGGTAAGAGGGGACGAACATCAGATGACCCTTTAGGGGTAGAAAACATAGGGGAGGCAGAAAACACAAGGGTAAAAAGTTTGGAGGATCTATTCATGTCAGTAGTGAAATAGATTTACCTTGTACCAATGTGCTCAATATTTCAAAGTATGTTTTATCTCAAGATGAATACACATTACTCAATAAAGGTCTTGGATTTATTCCTGGCTTTTTCATTGATGAGAGTTCTTTAGTATCAGATACCATTGCATTTTGTAGAAAGATTAACCTGAACTTATTTTTCAGACAACAGGATCATTCTGATCCTTCTCAAAGATCTTCTGAATTTCGGTTTCATAAATCAACATTTAATCCTCCAATGGATAAATATGTGGCTATTTTTCAACAGGCAGTTATAAAAGACCTGCATTTTCATTTGAGATCGGATTATAACATCAAGCATAATTTATCCAAACCAGAACAACTTGCCCTAACACGTCTCAAGAATAACACTGACATTGTCATTCTCTCTGCTGACAAGGGGGGGTGCGGTGGTAGTTATGGATGCCGATTATTATTGGGATGAAGGAAATAGACAGTTGTCTAACCATCATCATTATATGAAAATGGATACCGACCCTACACCCAACTTCAAAAGAGAAATAGATGACTTTTTACAAGAGGCTGTGGATGCTGGTATCATTTCTGACAAGATCAGATCACATTTGATGGTCAAAGATCCAGCTAAACAATATTTATATTTATTATCAAAAATCCACAAATCTCTACATGAACCGCCGGGCAGACCTATTTTATCTGGTATTGGATCACTCACAGAACCTCTTTCTGTTTCTCATCGAAAAACTGAAACCCCTTTTGTCTCTAATTAGAGCCAGACTTCAAAATACTACTGAATTTTTACAAATTGTCTCTGAATCAGAACTGGAGCCAGATTGGCTAATGTGTACCCTAGATGTCAGGTCTCTATATACTAGCATTCCACATTGGGCAGGATTAGCAGCTTTGGAGTTTTGGTTACACAAAGCTAACATTTATGCCCCAGGATTTAATACATTACTTATTTGCATGGCTGAACATATCCTTACTAAGAATATCTTCTACTTTAAACAAGATTGCTATTGGCAAATACAGGGTACAGCAATGGGTGCTTCATTTGCACCAATTTATGCTGACCTTTACATGGGCTATGTGGAGGAACACATCATCTATGATGAGTTACATAATGTATACATACCAGAGATTGATATCTGGAGAAGATATTTGGACTGTTGGCTAGTTTGGAAAGGTGGTAGTGATTATCTTCAGGAATTTGTTGAACATCTTAATGGAAATATTTGGGGTACAGAATTTACGGTGGATTATCATCATAATGAAATACATTTTTTGGATGTCTATTTACAGCGTCAACCAGATAATACACTAAAAACCTCTGTATATCGCAAATTTCCCGAATATAACACCTTGCTCCATGCCAATAGTTTACATCCGAAACATACCATCAATAATATTCCTAAATCACAGTTTTTGCGACTAAAAAGGATATGTTCCTCTGAGCAAGGTTTAAAACAACATCATAATGACTTAGACAACAGGTTTCTTACTAGAGGATATTCCAGACATGCCATTAATTCTGCCATGCAATGGAGCAAAAACCAATCTAGGGACTCATTACTGCAATATAAAGAACACCAAAAACAAACCAATCTAGAAAGTTGTAGATTTGTTACAACCTATACATCTCCTTAATATTATAGATAAACACTGGAACATACTGAAGTCTCATTCTCTCAGAGGATTATTTGGGGGAGCAATGCTCATTTTCATACAGAAAGGGGAAAACACTTGGATCTCACTTTTCTCATTATAAGAAGCTTAACTTTAGGGATGATACTTTATCCCAAAGAACGTTAACAGGTGAGAAAGTAGTTGGAATATACCCTTGTGGTCATTGTAGCTTTTGTGGCTACATATTTAAAACTAAAACTTTCACTAGCAAAAACACTGGTCATTTATATGATATTGTTTTTTTTGGTAACTGTAGTTCAGATTGGATTATTTATTTAGCAACATGCACATGTCAAGCCTTTTATGTTGGACAGACATCTAGACAGTTTAGAATCAGAATATCTGAACACCTGGGGGATATCAGAAATTGTAGGATCACAAATGCATTGTAAGACACACTATGAAGCATCCCACTGCCAAGTTTTCATTTACGATAATTGATCATATTACAGGCAACCGTGCTCTTAAAACTGGATGGCATGATATTCTGAATAACAAAGAAAAAAGATGGATAGTGAAACTAGGCAGTTTGTTTTCCCCTGGACTTAATGACAAATTATCATAATTCATATTTTGTTCATTTTTTGACTTAAATATTGTTGTTAGAATATGTTCATTTTTTACGCACATGCATTTTGAATTGTTTATTAATATTTATTTTTACTTTGATGTTTATTTTGTAACATTCTCTTTCTTTTTGGGACAGGATATGATGTCATTCTACCTCCTGTTAGAAAGGTATTTAAAGCAGGACCTTCTCATTTCATGTGTAACTATCTACTGACGAAAGCAATATGCTGAAACCGGTCTAGGAATTCAGCTTAAATAAAAGCTATTATTAAATCCATTCTTCGTGCTGGTAATTTTCATTTCTGGTCTAACTAGCTTGCTTGCCTTGCACCAGCCGTACTTGCTGGCTTCCTTTTCTTGTTCTTGCTTTGAGTTTCCCTGGTGCAGAATTTGCTGAGCTGATGATTGGAGTGGGAGGCAAAGGAGGTCCACCTTTGGGGTGCCCCATTTCGTGTTTATATCACGTTACTGAAAGATGAAAATAGCGTTCGTTACTGAAAGATGAAACTAGCGAACGCTATTTCATCAGCCCCAAAACATCTAAACATGAAAATATCGAACATTCAGAACAGCAATTTTTTCCCATGGAAAAAATTCGCTGCTCCGAAACACATACATACAACGCAAGCACATCAAGCAAACAGCAACCACACTCATACACTTAAATTCCTACATCTAACGCTACACTAAACTAAACATACACTATCTACCCACTTATCTTAACCCAAACCTTAACCCTAAGGTCTGTCACTATCGCACACACGCCTAACCCACGCCCTAATCCTAACTCACTTAACCTGCCCCTAACCCCAACGTACAAACAATTGCACTTACCTGAACCCAACCCGTAACTTTCCACCACAGCGTTAAGAATAGCGAAGCCACAGAAATGGCCAACCAAATTCTTTCCCGAGGAAAGAACTCACTGTTCTGCAGCTTCGCTATTCTTAGCATTCACTGAATAGTGTTCGATATCAGAACATTCGAAGTTTTAATACTTTGACATTCTGATACAGCCCCCCCATTTCTGGGTTACAAGGTTGAGGTTTCTGTGGTCTAGGTGCCACTTGTGTGGGTCTAGCAGATTTCTGCTCAAGATGTCTGCCAGAGAGTTTTGGGAGCCTGGCAGGAATTCTGCTAGCAGGTGTATTTGCATGGCTGAGGCCGTGTGCCAAAGGGTCATGGCGAGCCTGCAGAGAGAATAAGAGCAAGTCCCTCCCTGCTTGTTGATATACATCATCACTGTGGTGTTATCTGTTTTGACCACTAGAGGCCCCGGGGAGAGCAGGGGGTCTGAAAGCTGTCTGGGCGTGCTGAACAGCTAGCATCTCTTTTTAGTTGATGTGCAGATGTATTTGATATGGGCTCCAATGGCCCTGAATGTAACTGCCGTCCAGGTGTGCACCCCAGGCACACTCTGATGCATCTGTGGTGAGGGTCTGGGCAACGTGGGGTTATGAGAAGCGAGTCCCTTGTTGTGGTTGCATGCTGCTGCCCACCAAAGAAAAACTTTCCTCAGACAGGGTCTCATAGGTATGATAGTTTCCAGGTCTTGAGTGTTGACACCAAAGACTTTTTAGGTACCATTGTAGTTTCCTCATATGCAGTCTGCCATATGGAATGAGTAGAATGCAGGAGGCCACGAACCCTGGCGCTTGCTGGATTTTCCTTGCGGATAACTGGGTTCTGGTGGCTAGTTGAGAGATGTAGCCTGTCAGGTAGGCTTGTTTTTCTGGAGTAAGGAATGCCATCTGGGATGCTGTGTCCAGGCTTGCTCCCAGGCATACATTTTTTTGTGTGGGGACTAGTTTTGATATCTTTTCATTGACAGTATACCCCAGGGAAGTCAGTAGGTCCTTTACAAAGGTCAGGTGCTGTAACAGCTTTTCCTGTCTGCCTAAATCAGGCAGTCGTCTAAGTAGGGGTAAATTTGAATATTTCTTTGTCTGCAAAAAGCAATGGCTGGAGCCAGGCATTTTGTGAAAACTCTGGGAGCAGTAGATAAGCCAAAGGGAAGCGCAGAGAACTGAAAGTGCATAGATGCTGCCCTGAAACGTAGATATTTCCTGCAAGATTACCTGATTGGGATGTATAGGTAGGCCTCTTTTAGATCTAGGGTGGCTAACCAAGCATCCTTGGAAATCACAGGAAGAAGCTGCTGGAATAGAAACCTTGGCCTATCTAGTCTGCAGGAACATGCTGTACTGCCCTCATGGAGAGCAGGGAATGGACTTGCTTTTTGGCCTCTGCCCACTGGTTTGGAGGACGATCTGGGAACCCTTTTGGGGTTGGCAGAGTGTGGAAATAAAATTTGTATCACTGGGACACTACGTTGAGGACTCATCGGTCGTTGGTAATAGGGGCCCAGTTGTTTGCATGGAAGGACAGTTTTCCTCCTAGGGGCACAAGCAGGTGGGCAGAAATAAGGGGTAGAGGTGTAAAGTCATTGTGAGTTCTTACCATAAGGGGGTGGCTTAGCACTTCCTGTTTTTGAAGAGGAGGAGCCCCATTGCTTAGATCTCTGCATTCCCTGGGACTGCTGTCTGGGGGGGTCCGCTTCCCCTGGGTCTTGGCTGAGCTGGCCTGGAGGGGGCCGGAAAGGACCAGTGCTTGGAGGGGGCAATGCCTACTGAACCTCGGAGGCTGAACCTGTAAAAAGTCTTCAACTGTCTGCATAGATTTAGCTTTTTCTTCCATCCTTTTTAAGACCTCTTCTGCCTTGGTGCCAAACAAATTGTCTTTGTTCAGTGGTGCGTCCAACAACTTTGATTTGACATGGTCTGGCAAGGTCTGTTCCTTAAGCCAAGCATGCCTTCTAAGGACAGAACCAGTGATTGCTGCCCTGCAAGATGCTTCTACGGCATCAAAGCCACATTGCAAAGTGTGCTTAGTAACTTGGCTTGCAGAATGCATAAGCTCTTGTAAATCTTTATTTTCTGCACAAGCAGGAAAGGAAGATATATTTTTGTTTGAGGAGCTCCTTGGTATGCTGCTGATATTTCGGCATGTGGAACTGACAATTTAGTGCTCTAACAGCAAGAGTTGCAGAGGTGTATACTTTTTTACTCCATCTGAATAAAGCTCGGGAATCCCCGTCTGAGGGGGTGGAATTCTTAGCTGAGGTTGCTTTAAATTCCTTTAGGTCCTTGGGAGATGAGCTCTGGGTCAGCAGTAAGATTTTTGAAAAGGAATTTGTGAGAGTCAGGGACTCTGTAGTACCTGTCAGGTTTCCTGGGAGCAGAAGGAAGGGTATCAATAATCAAAGTGGATTCCATAAAAACATCATCCATAACATCCAGGACAGGAGGAATGGGTAAAGGTCTGTGCTGTGGTAAATCTAAGAATTCCTTGAGTCTCTATTTTGACTGAAGACAGTCCTGACATTCCCATTGGAAATGCTCCCTTAAAGTATACAGAGTTTCACCAAATGAAAAATCCTCGGGATGAGAGGCAGAAGGAATGGATTCCTCTGCATCAGAATTCTCATAAGCAGAGAGGGGTTGCATGTCTTCATATTCAGAAACCTCAAGAGTCATCGGACTCCTGTTGAGATAAAACTACTGGGGACAAGTCTCTTTCTTTTGAAGGGGTAGCCTGGCTTCCCCTAATAAGCATAATAAGAGAAGATCTTCTGCCATTTTAAGCATTTGAGAGTGAGGTGTGGAAGCAGGTGCCTGAGCTTGGGTCATCGTTGTTTTAGGCATAGTTCGTACCCTGGGCCTTAGAAACTCGGTAGTTTTAGAAAGAACTGAAGACGCAAAAGAAGTCGTCAGTTTGTGTCAAGTATCGGTAGTGCAAAGAACTTCCTCGGAAGCCGGTGCTTGTTCAGTGGCTCCGGACCCATCCAAGGTAGAGACATCCGCAGGATCCTTAGTCGAAGAGGAGTCTTGCGGCATAGAGGACTCCTAACGGGTCTTAGTAGCAGCCTGCGAATCCACAGAAGCGGGCATCAGGGGCTGCGAAAGCGGCTCACTGAGAACCGGAGAACTGACGACTAGCTTAACGGAAGCATCGTTGGCAGTTTTGGACCTGTGCAGTCTGTCTCCGTCTTTATCCTTACATTTTTTCAGAAGATCGCTAGTCAGATGGCTTACTGAAGCCATATCGGAATAAAAGGGCAGAGTGAAAATATTTAGCTACAATAAGGGCCCAACGACATATAGTTCTGCCGTTGCACAAAAGCGACAGTGAGGGATGCCGTGGTCTGGGCCTAAACAGGTGATGCAGTAAGAATGGAAGTCTCGGTGTGGTATTTACTTTCCACAGGTGAGACAATTGTTAACTTTTTCTGACATTGGTTAGAGCAAGAAAAAAGGATCCCCAATGGGGTACTTAGCTTTAGAAGACTTCAACTTCAGTTCAGAAACAAAAACTCAGGTAGCAGCCAACTGGCACTTGTGCGAACTGCTTCTGCTTTGGGCTCCTCTGCAAAAAAGACTGATGTAATGGCGTCGACTGCTTGATTTTATACCCCTGGCGTCAGTCCTGGAACAACAGCACCTGACACAGAAATACTAAGCCTCTGGTATTCAGGCTGACTGAGGGCTAACCCTGGCAGGATAACACAAGTGTGATGACTGCAACAGTATAATACGAAGAACATCTGCTTAAGCAAACATACCTCAACAGTAAATGTTTAAATAATGACTGCTGCTGTATTCTTACCTATATGGGTTAAATCCTGCCAAGGATCTAAATAGTCAAATAGCTTCCAAAGCTTTAGGGCACCTTCCATGCACCCATACGGTCAGGCAGCTCAAACTGAGCTGACTAAATGAAACATTGGGGCAGCAAGCGGTTCAAAGCTTTACTGCTGCCATAGAGTACACTCCTCTAAGGCTTTCAAGGGTCGATTGTAGACTTGTGCTTTTCCTTCGCTGGGAAGACAAGCTCCCTTTGAGGAAAAAAAATTCCATTTAATAATGTTTATTACTGATACTTTTCTTTTCACGAAAGTTATTTTAAAGCAAGTTTGTGTTTTAACAGACTGTCACGAGAATGTACTGTACTTTTAAATGGTAGCACTCTTTCTCCCTGTCAGTTTAAAAGTTGTTTAAAGTAATTTAAAGCCTCATTTCTACAGAGAAATTGTCTTTATTTTACTTCGTGGTGCTGGTAAGGTGTTTTATTTTTTTTCTTGTGCATTTGCCTGTGAAAAAGGGACTTTTAAAGCCTTTTAAAAAAAAAGTCAGCATTTGTTGCTTGTTTTCCACTGGAAAGAGGCACCATTTTGTCAGTCCCATGATCAGTCCTTCTTCCAACAGCAAAAAAAATTAAGTAGACAGCCTTTGCCATCACAGCAGGCAAACTATACGGTGGCCATTAGTTGTACTTCATACCACTCATTTTTTTTCTCATATCCCTCTGGTGTAGCACCTATAACAACTATGTACTGGGGTTAGGCACATCCTCTGCGGCTGTTGAAGTCCCCACAGTGGGCAAGGAGAGACACTCTCATCAGTCCTGGGAGAGGGAACAGGGAAGGCTTTCCTGTTTTGTCATAATGACGTGTTTATCCCTAAGGAAGCTGCCATTGCCATTAACAACATTGCTGGTCCCATTTTACCTGTCAAAAAGGAACAAATCTAAATATGTGCCCACTTCTCTAAATTTCCTTAGACAGGAGTAGTTTACTGGGTCTGATGGAGTTTAATTCAGGCTTTTGATCCTTCTTATAAAGTAGCTTCTGGTAAAATAAAGAGGGGATACCAACCTTCTTGAAGAAATACAAGATTCTGAATCTATACGGGATGATGAAGGAACAGATACAAGGTTTTCTCCTCAGATTTCTGATTCAGACTCAGGTGAGACAAGTTTCTGACTTTCCTGGGGGAGGGGGGGGGGGGTCTTTCAAGAGACCATCTCTAGAATGGGCCAGTGTTTTCGGTGAGAGAACACAGATGTTTCTCAGTCCATAAGAAAATACTGTAAGCTGTTACAGAAGGAACTTGCACCAATTTCTCTGAAAGGCATGAATGAATAAAAATAGCAAAACCAATATATAAAAATAGGATTAAGTCTGTTGATTATAGGCACTTTTATTGGGTGCTTGCTGATAGAGTGAGAGTTTACATACATCAATTCAGTGTGCACATGGATGATTGCCCTGGGAGGTCCCTGCATCCCTTGTACATTAACTGCTCGTTACTACACAAGAAATTTGTCTGACCTACTAGAGCTGAATGTGGGTAGGAGGTGGCTAGCAAATGTGCTGGGTTGTGCAGGTAGCTGTTTGTGAGGAGTGTTGTATTTAAGTGTGCAGTGAGTGGCTAAAAGTGGGTTGCAACTGGGGGCTTGGTTTGTATGTGTGAGAGAGAGAGACTAAAATGTGCCTGTTCGATACATACTCAGTGAATGTGGGTGATAGGAAACACATAAGTGTGTGCATATTAGGGACTGCAGTGGGTGTGTGAGGTAGAAATTGTGCAAGTAGCTGATTGAAAGGCTGGTGCAGGGTGAGCGTTCAGGTGCTTGTGGTATGTGCATGCAACTTGAGGTTACTGTGTGCGCGCATGAGTGTCAAGTCAGATAGACTGATGGGTTGTGGGAAGTGTTTGAGTGCAAACAAGGACTACACTGTATATTCTATATTAAGAATTAAATGGTTTATTTGTATGTGTGTCTCTGTATTGCTAGAGACTGTGGACAGACTACTGTGTGATTTTGTGATCTGAGTGGCATTTGCCCCAAGATAAGAGCTATCTTGGTTACCCAAGTTTTTGGGGGGGGGCTTCACCCAATGCTGTGCGTGTTTTATGCTCGTTTTGCATGCGCATGTGTGTGTGCATGCGGCTACTCAAGGAGTGTAGTCACCCGACATGTTTTTTTTCCTCCTCAATAATCACATCCTTGACTTGTCTGTCATCAAAACAATGGACAACACCTTAACAAAACAAGTAAATTATCATCTTTTGCAGGGGGCTGCACCCTGCCTACTTAACTCTGTAGTTGCACAGCAGTGGGGAAGTCAGCAACTCCAGAGTCTGTGCTGCTCTGTGACAGTATAGCACACTTTCAATAAAAGTGAAGATGTGTTGCTAAACAGATTCAACACAGAAGGCTTGTGATCAAGTTCATAGGTATGTACTCAGCTAGTTGCACTTCTGGGTCATTTTAAGCCTAGTCAATTTCCTTCTGCAAAGGTGAAAATCGAACCCTGTATCTTGCATCTGTGAAGTAAACATCTTAACCATTATACCAGCCCCCAATCATTTATATCATTTCCCAACCCCAAAGTTACATCTTGATGAGTACGATTAAAGTTTGTGAAATTAGTACTGTTTCGATCTTTGTCAGCCAGAAGCGCTCTTTGCAGCACCAGCAATGTGACAAAGTTACCCTGGAATATCCTCCTTTGAATTTTTATCCTTGGGATAATAATTTGCCCTTTATCATAGTTTAATTGCAAAGTGGTCTGCCACTGTTTCATGGACACTGTATGTAGTCGATCAGTGTAGGGTGTATCTTACACATTTTTAGGCAATCATTTATCCATGAATGTGGGATACTATCAAATGCTTTTTTGTAGTCAATTCATGCCATACTTGGATTCTTCTTTTCACAATTCTCCACTATGACTTTATTTAAAAACAAAATGATCCTTTGTTCCATATGACTGTCTTTTACTGGCCTTTTATCCTATTGCCATAACTGAGTTTTCTTCTAAATGACTATAAACGCGGTTGGCATCAATTCCAGTTTATACGTTGTCGGAAGGCAACTTAATGGTCTATAACTTTTAGGGTAGCTTGCAGGGTCACTCTAAGTAGGAGCATCATTTTTCCTGTTGTTAACCAGGTTGGTGTCTGTTTGGGGTGTGCATATAAATCGTTCTTACACATGGCCATATTTTCGTGCAAAGATGTTAATACTTTTAACCAGAAATTAGGTATTGCACCTGGGCCTGGGGTTTTCCAATTAGAGGCTTTTCTTAACTTTGTTCAATCTCTTTGGCTGTTACTTCATCCCATTTAATTTCCTATACCTTTAAACTTTTTACTCTTTCTTCTACTTCTTATATCCATTTAGCATCTTTGTTATGTACCACAGGATCTTCATAAATACTTCTCCAAAACATATCCATTTTTTGGTGGTCTTTCAATTCATTTTACCTTGTTTCCCAATTCTCTATAAAACATTTTTGAGTCATCAATAAATTGCTTATTTTGTACTTTTCCTTTATATTTACCTTCCAAGTTCTTCCGCCTGTGCTGAGATTTTTAGGTTGTTATTTGCTATGTGCAGGACAGATCCTGAGCTATTCTAATATGGCACATTGCTTTTATCACATCTATCTGAGTATTTTTGTTGATCTTTTCCCTCTTCTGTACTCTAGCAGGACACCACTTCTCTGAAATGCATTATAGTTTTTTCTATTCAACACTTCCATGATGGTATTCGATTTCTCCCCTTCCTTTCTCCCACTATCCTGTGTTCCTGTGGTAGAACTTTATCACTTATTAATTTAGCTTCATAGTAATATATCCTGTTTACTTCTGTTATATCACATGGATCTCCAAGGACAGTCCTAATTACTGCGTTCATTTTATCAAACTTCTGAATTTTGAGGTTTTATTGACCTTCTGCAGTCTATTTCTTTCATTGATCTTAATATGTCTCTCTATCTCTAGTAAATCAAGAAACTCTTCTCAACTCATTTTCTTCTAAACTTAGGGCACATTTTTTGTTTTCCATTTCCTTCAGGCATTCTATAGAAAGTTCTATAGCATCTTCCTGTGGCACATTCTCTAATTTCATCCTGTGCCATCCATTGCTCTGTCAAATGGGAACACACTGGCCTATCACTCAATATTAACTGTCACAGTTTCCAGTTCCTTCCCTTGCTGTGCAGCTTCAAGTGAACATTTAAACTGGTTTCCTGTGAAAGGCTCCAAATGATCTTCATATGGCATCTGACCAATTCCTTCCCTTTCCACTGGTTTCCCCTTCATTTGGATGTCCATTGCTCTATCCTGTTGTGGTGCTTTCCGAATTAGATTTTCTACACTGAATCCTTCACCTCCTTTAATCCCCTGCATCCATGTATCTTTTGTATCTGCTCTCTGGTGCAGGGATAGATTACCCATGACTGCCTCCAGAGGTGGAAAATTGGGCCTCCTTTCAGGAGCTCTGACAGGGCCAGTCAGAGAAAGAATCTCTAGACCACTGGCTCTGTGGGCCAGTCAGAGAAAGAATCTCTAGACCACTGGCTCTGTGGGCCTCCTCTGCCACATGGGCAGTGGTTTCTGTTAGTTACTCCAGGGGCTATCTCCAACTGGATCTGGTAAAGGACCCTGTGTACTTTCTGAATCACACTTTTCGACAACCTGATTGATTCCTAGAGAAGGTTCTTTGATGGGTCGAAAAAACATACACCCACTACAGACAGGTTCTTACTATCTTGCTCACACCTGGAATGTGTGCCTTTTACCTCAGGGCAAACAAAGAACTTCCAAAGGTTGCATTGACAAAGGAGGACTTGAAGGGCTCTGCAAAGTCACAAAAGCACATACAGGCATGTGGAAATGCCTGAACCTGCTGCCCTTGAGGTACCTTCAGTTACATGTGAAATAAGCCTCAGACAAATTTGTGATCAATTGGAGGGTTGCCAATTGTGAGGCAATAGAGCTCTGTGCCTCTGAAGTAGTGGTCCCAGAGAGGAATTTGGAGAGTTCTTTAATCTAATCCCTCTGCAACCTAAACACCCAACCAAGTAACACAAACTGAGAAATCACAAAGCAGGCTGGTGTTACAAGAAACCAGGATAAAATTTATTCTTAAGCGCTTTCGTCACAGATTACAGTTGACTTTTTCAAAAAACACAGTGCCTCCACCCCACTCCTTAAATACTCATTACAAACAAATTCCAAACCAATTTGTAAAAAACACCATAGGCATTTCAAGGTACAGACTCCCTGTTTGCTCCACAATTATACATGCAAGATAAAAACTAACTATAAAACATGACTCAACATGTACTTTAAACTTAGTATTTTGACAAAAAAATCAAAGTGAACAATTGAATAAAAAAATCAACAATTGGATTAAAAAAATCAGCTTTTAACCTCAAAAAGCTTGTTATTGAAACCATCTCATTCAAGCCTGGAAAAATATTGGCGTTGACCCTTAATTACCATAACAGTTCTTTGTATTCAAGACAGTAATCCATAGGACCTCCTCTCGCATCCATAGTCAGCTGTTCAAGAACTATGAATTTAAAATTGTGACCTGGGTGGGTACTGACATGCTTGGCCAGTGAATTTTTAGGTTCATTTTCCTAATGTCATATAAAAAACTGCGGTGGTGGTGCTGCGGTAGCACTGTCGCCTCACAGTAAGACGCTGTCCCGTTCGATTCTCAGAGCATCTTCTGTCTGGAGACATGCGTGAATGGGCATACCTTCGTTGGAGGTTGTGCATCAGGGCTGGCAACTCTGCACGTAAAAATCTACTGCCAATTATTAGCGGACGGGAGTTCCGCTGTGGCGACCCCTAACCGGGAAAAGACGAAAGACACAACAACATTTTCCTAATGTCATAAATGCAGGTAAATACTTGTACAAAAGGCATTTTTGGTCTTGCCTATATAAAAACAGGCACACTTCTGACAAATACCAGCATATATGACATTTACTACTACAGTTGTACTTATACTGAAATTTCACCCATCCATATCCGTTAAAACACAGTCACCTTCCAAAATATACTTGTAGAGAATACACTGCTTGCATTTGGACATTCTCCCTAATGCTCCAGCCGTACTGACAGCTTTCCTCCTCTCTAAGATATTTTTAACACTGGTGTCCTTTCTGTACACTACCACAGGGGCTTCCCCTACTCTCTCTCTTATGGCATTGTCTCCTGCCAAAATAAACTAGTTCTTGTAGACAATGTCCCGAATCAATGGGAACCGAGGAGTGGAAGTGAATATAAAAACATGGTGAAAATGACCAGAGGATGAATCCCTGCTCTCCAAAGGAGCACACAATCTGGAGATGTCAATCCCTAGTAAGGGATAAAATGTCCAAGTCTCTTCCTAGTCACTTCATCAAGAAGAGATAACACAAATTGCTCAGGATAACCTCTTTGCACCAACATATTCAATAAAACTTCCCTTTCTGCATAAAAATCATACAGCCTGCTAGTCATGCGAGCCAGCCTCACTCCCTGCCCCTTAGTTATATTATAGTTATATTAACTTACACCCCTCAGTTCCCACTGATTCGGGACATTGTCTACAAGAACTGGTTTATTTTGGCAGGAGACTATGCCACAAGAGAGAGAGTAGGGGGAAGCCCCTGTGGTAGTGTACAGAAAGGACACCAGTGTTAAAAATATCTTAACGAGGAGGAAAGGTATCAATACTGCTGGAGCATTAGGGGGAATGACCAAATGCAAGCAGTGTACTCACTGCAAGTATATTTTGGAAGGGGACAGTGTTTTTCTTAACGGATATGGATGGGTGAAATTTCAGTATAAGTACAACTGTAGTAGCAAGAATGTCATATATGCTGGTATTTGTCAGAAGTGTGCCTGTTTTTATAGAGGCAAGACCAAAAATGCCTTTCGTACACGTATTTACCAGCATTTATATGACATTAGGAAAATGAACCTAAAAAATTCACTGGCCAAGCATGTCAATACCCACTCAGGTCACAATTTTAAATTTACAGTTCTTGAACAGTTGACTATGGATGAGAGAGGAGGTCCTATGGATTACTGGCTTGAATACAAAAGAACTGTTATGGGAATTAAGGGTCAACGCCAATATTTTTCCAGGGTTGAAAGAAATTGTTTCAATAACCAGCTTTTTGAGGTTAAAAGCTGATTTTTTTTATCTAATTGTTGATTTTTTCATTTAATTGTTGATTTTTTATTCAACTGTTCACTTTAAACTTAGTATTTTGACAAAAAATCATAAAGTACATGTTGAATTATGTTTTATAGTTAGTTTTTATCTTGCATGTATAATTGTGGAGCAAACAGTCTGTACCTTTAAATGCCTATAGTGTTTTTTACAAATTGGTTTGGAATGTGTTTGTAATGAGTATTTAAGGAGTGGGGTGGAGGCACTCTGTTTTTTCTGAAGAAGTCAACTGTAATCTGTGACGAAAGCGCTTAAGAATAAATTTTATCCCTCTGCAACCTAGTGAAGTGTGCCAAATAATTCTGCAACCCAAGTGCAAAGGTCACTGAAACATATACACACTTCCCAAATCTGTCCAATGCTCTGGACTCCCTGTTAAGGTGATGGACAGATGAATTCTGTTCTACCACTTCTTTGTTCGTGGCTGCCACTACAACCATGGCATCTACTGGTATTCAGTTTTTCCAAAACTTTCTTCCTTTCAGTGGTGCCAGAATCATGACTGGTTTCTTGGGGATCAACTCAGAGTCAGATTCCTTCCATGCCAGCTTAGCATTCAGATCAATGAGCTCATTGGTATGCGGAGTCACCCAGGAGGTAGATGGGCCAGACCCAAAGGCTTCCAGGAATACAGATTCCTCTTGGGAAGGGTTATCAGTAGACCAACCACCCCTTTTGCTTGAGGATTTCCAGAAGGTCTCAAAAGGAAACGTCATCAGGTGGTGATCTTGGGGACTCAGTGACAGACTCATGAGGAGAGTCTAAGTGCCTACTTTTGCACTCTCTCTTCCTAGGGACTTCTTTGGTGGGATTTTCCAGAGAAGCATCGGAAGAAATAAGTAAACCCTGCTGGGTAACCTGGAGACTTTGGGCTGGCTGTCCCTGTGCAGTAAAGTGAGGAGGCTCAAGGCACAAAGATATATGGGACCCAGAGGCCAGATCTAAGGGGGGTGGAACAGTCCATCCAGAAGCAGAAAAGACTCTCTCCATCATCTCAAAGATACAACACTTTGGGAAGAAGAAGGCCAACGGAACTGAGAAGACATGCCTCCAAATCATCAGCTCCAGAAGCTGAGGCCGAGATGTCCAATGCTGAGGCTCTGAGGGGCAGAGATGGCTCCAACAACTTTTGAGTTGACTAACACCTCTGATCAGACAATAACACTACAGCTCAAAGCGTATTGGAGGCAGATGACTCTCTCAGAAGGTGCACTAAGAGAATTTATCAGTCGAAGATCAACAATCTTCAGATCTGACACAGACTGTCCCAGAAGACTTGGATCCAAGGACTCCAAAACCATGGGTCAGATTGGAGAAGGAGCCAAGATGGGTGTTGTAGCACTAATAAAGGTCTCCAGGCCCAAAGGGATAGGAGCTGGGAGAACACTCATCTGAATCTGCACTGAGAAAAACTTCATCACCCTAGCCATGTCAGCTTCTGTCAGGCTCCTGTAAGAATGAGAGAATGAGGCCACTGAAGGGGACCTGGAATGTCAGTGTCTCTCCAAATGTTTCAGATCAGAGGGTACTGGAGAAGATGAAGCAGACTGGACATCTGATGCCAACGGATCTGAAGATTTATTCTTAGAACATGAACCTTTTGAAACTTTTAAGAGCAGGCTCTGTGGTTAGATCAGAGGATGGACTGGAGGACCCAGAAGGGTCCGATGTTCTTTTCCTGGGCTCTTTTTTGTCAGCCTTGGAGGGCTGAGCTCCAGATAGTGATTCCAAGAAGGTCGTAGGAGAAGACCTTTCAGAATGAGTTTGTTCTTAAGATCTAGCAAAGCATGTGGGTTAAAAGCTTTGCAGATCTCACATTCTACTTTTAAGTGAGCAGGGCTCAAGCAATACACACACAAATTGTGTGCATCAAAAAGTGGAATCTTGTACCCACATTGCTTACATTTCTTAAAGCCTGAAGGCTTTTCAGCCATCTTAATGAAATACCCAATATTAAGATTAAATAAGAAAGCTTTTTTATTTTACTTTTTTTAAAGGAAATAAAGAACGGGGATAAGAAATTACCCATTATGGCAAATCGTAAAAATTCTAATGGTAGTTAGAAATACATTAAATAGTGTAGGATAAGGAAGGATATACAATATGTAAATTTGCATAAAAGGAAGGACAGAAAAATATATGTAATTAAGGCACTTGACTAACACTGGAGAGCTCACAGCGGCCAGATCCGTACACGTAGGCGATCTGAGATCTGGTAGGGGAGTACAGCATTATGGGTAAGAGAGGAGTTTGAGAGTTTCCAGTACCCACAAGCTGTAAACAGCGGCCGAATTGGATCCAAACCCAGCTGTCGAGGAATGAATTAGAATTGATAACATCAGATCTAGTGTTAACATCAATCCTACAGAGTCATGAATGAGTGCTAACATGTTCTACAGGGCTACTGACTCAGAAATGAGTGCTAACATGGCACCAGCAGGAGGGAAGTCCAGGAGTTTGTTAATGCAGTCTTCCAAAATTATAGTTTCAGGATCATAGGTTTCAAGATTGCAAGACTGTAAAACTAAATCTAAAATGGCCAGATTTCTATACACCAATGACAGAATTTAATCATGCAAGCACACTTCAGTTTCCCCATCTGACGGTAAAACTATCCATACCAACAGACTATAATGAGATGGGACACAAACAGTAACTTCATTTATTTATTCTGAGTTTAACTGAGTGGGTAAAGACCCTTTTCAGTCATGACCCAGACCATTAGGCAAAGAAAAACAACATTTAAGCTTGAAAAAACTTACAAGAGATGTCAATGAAGTTTCACCTCATCCTGAACAGAATTATACAATTAACTGACCAACAGTACTATAGGAGGGAATCATCTAAACATAGCAAAAAAATAGCACAGTATTAAACACTTAATGTTATGGTTATGCTAAGAAATTAGGACATATAACCTGTACAATACTGGAAAACAAGAAGGCTAATTGAGCTGTAAAGAAAACAGTTGGGAATACGGAGTGAGAGTGGGTGAACTCGTTGGAATATTATGGATTAGCCACAGTCACAGACATATGCATTAATTTTGGGGTCTACATTAGATCACCAAATGCTTAAAAAAGCGAATGGTGATTAATCAACCTTATGTAAGCGAAAGCTTACAATCTCGAACTATCAGAACAGTTATTTTTTTTCCTAGGGAATTAAAAAAAAAAAAAAAAAAAATTTGCTGTTCCAAAACACAAGCACACCAAACAAACAGCAATCCACACACATGCACCTAAAATCTGACACCTAACCCTACACTAAACTATACACACACCACTAACTATCCACTTACCTTAACCCAAACCCTAACCCTCACGTCCACACAATCGCACACATACCTAACCCACGCCCTAACCCTAACTCACCTAACCCATCCTAACACTCACATCCACACAATCGCACAATTGCCTGAACCCGACCCATAACTTTCCACCACAGCACTGAAAATACCGAAGCAACAGAAACGGACAACAGAATTCTTTCCCTAGTAAAAAATTTGAGTTTCTGTTGCTTTGATAATTTAAGCTTTCGCTTACATAGGGTCGATTAAACACCATTCGCTTTTTTAAGTGTTCAGTGATCTAATCTAGACCCTTAATTTTGTTTAGGTTGAACTTGAGATGTTTGCAGAATTGTGAGAAGTTAACATTTTGAAGTCTGGGAAGGGGAGAATTCCAGGTATCCACGGCAGTTTTAGAGAAGGCCTTCTCATCAACAGACAAGTTGAAGGGAGGTATGACTAACTGTACAGCATCTTTGTTTCTCAGGGAAAACTCAGTTTAACAGGTTAGAAGTTTAGTATATGGAAGTCAGTAAGATTTATTTAGCAGCTTGCAGGAGTGTGCGTTAAGAAAGGAGGCTTTCACAGTAAATGGAATTTTGAAGCACACTACACTTGCATAGGAAATGATCCAGGATACAGATTTACTGTTGACCAATTACACCTCACTCTGTGTTGTCTACAGTATTCCATTTAGAGACATTCATCTTCATATTCTATAAACAACATTATTCTTTTAACATTATACATCTATTTTTGGCACCAACCTTTACCATCCACCATAGTTCATGTTCCAGAGTCCCATCTTAATATCAACTCAGACACAAGATAAGGTGTCCCAGTACAGTAAATTTTGAATGGGTATCAGTAGGCTAAAGAATCACAAGAGTATCCTTGGTTAAGAAAGAAAAAAAAAAAAAAAAAAAAAACAACAACAACAAGAGCTTCCCAGTAATGACCGGAGCACAAAGTGAAAAATATACAAAAAATCTTCAAGTAGAAAATGGCAAAGAAGCAGAAGAAATAATAAAGCAAAACTTCTCAAAATATCGGGCTGTGAATTTGAAGACCTGGGACCTGAACAATTAGTTATGTACTTACCATAACGCTAGATGTATGTAGTCCATCTCGCCATATATTCTTCATATGTGGGTTCGGAGCAGACGGTCGGCTCAGACTCGGCCTATGCACTAGCTCGAAAGTCTCTGATTGGCTGGGCTAAGATGGTATCCCACAATACCTTGCTCCACATCCCCAGATCTAGTTTGCTGCTAACAAAAACAATGTCCAATCCACACACATATATCCACCGTCAAGATAGACAAGGTCCAACAAGTTGTCTAAAGGGACTAAAGCCAGGGTTATAAAGGAAATCCTCCAAATTCTCCAGGCAAGGGGGGCGGCGGGTGGGTAATGAAGAATATATGGCGAGATGGACTACATACATCTAGCGTTATGTTAAGTACATAACTAATTGATGTTATGTAGTCCTATCTCGCCATTATTCTTCATATGTGGGACAGCGTCCCTAGCACCTATATCCTGGGTGGCTCAATGAAAGATACTCCTGAACACTGTGGAGCCAAAGGAAGACCTGCCCCTGGATAACACATCCAGTTTGTAATGGGACACAAAGGTATGGAGAGAAGCCCATGTTGCGGCTGTGCATACATCATCCATGGATAGCCTAGCCTGAAAGGCCGTAGACGTAGACACTGCTCTCATAGAATGTGCTCCGACTGGAAAGGGTATGTTCTTACCTCCAGTCTGGTAAATAAAGGAGATGCAACCCGCTATCCATCTAGAAATTATTACTTTGGACACCGCCGATCCTAAGCGATTGTCCGAGAACGAAATGAAGAGCTGATCTGATTTCCTCCATTCCTTAGTGCTGTGTAAATAAAAACGTAGTTGCCCATGAACGTCCAACGTATGAAACTGATACTCTGCCTTGTCAGAGAAATTGGGAAAGAATACTGGCAGTTCAATGGACTGATTAATATTAGACAATGACACTACTTTTGGAAGAAAGGTTGGATTTGGCCTGAGGGAGACCCTATCTTTATGGAAAATGAGATAAGGGGGCTTAGCTGACAAGGCCTGAAGCTCCGAAACCCTTTTGGCAGAAGTAATGGCTATTAGAACGGCCGATTTCCATGTCAGAAACTTTAAATCGCAAGAAGCCGCAGGCTCGAAGGGTGGAAGAGCAAGAGCCTGCAGAACAAAATTAAGGTCCCAAGGCATAACCGGTTGAGCTACCGGGGGGCAAAGGAGGAGTGTGCCTTTCATGAAGGCTTTACATAGTCTGTGAGCCATTAAGCTGGGTTCATATGCCACGTGGTAATTAGAGACAGCCGCTAGCTGAACTTTTATGGTGGCTGGGGCTGACAATTGGTAGAATAATTGAGATAAGAATTCCAGCACAGAGTTGATGGAAGCCGTGTAGGGGTCAATATCCTTAGACTGTGCTCATATGGAAAACCTTTTCCACTTACTGGAATAAATCTTCTTTGTGGCTGGTTTGTGAGAGGATGAGAGGATATGGACTACTTTTGGAGAAAAATCATGATACCCGACTACGGTCGGAAGTGGAGTAGCCAGGCGGTTAGCCTGAGGGTCTCCAAGGAGGAGTGGAGCTGTCCCAACATGTGTGTCAGTAGGTCTGGACGAGGGTCCAGAGTCCAAGGAGGCTCCACGGCGAACTGTTGGAGAAAGGGGAACCATACTTGTCGAGGCCAGTATGGAGTGATTAGAATCAACCTGCTTCCCAGGGATAGTGCTTTCTGGATCACCCTCGAGATAAGGGGAAACGGAGGGAAAGCATACAGCAGACCAGAGGGCCAAATGTGTGCCAGAGCTTCCCTTGGATATCCCCCCAGTGGGGGTATCAGTGAGAAGAATGCGTGGCATTTCGCATTGAGAGGGCTGGCAAACAGGTCGCAGCACGGCTGACCCCATTTGTTGAATATGCTGTCTGCCACCTGGCGGTTCAGGGACCACTCGTAGGGCAAAAGGATCGCCCTGCTTAACTTGTCTGCGATCACATTGGTTTTCCCCGGAATGTGCGTTGCTATCAAGGTCCTTTGGGAAGCTATCGCCCAGTTCCACACTCATAGCCTCCCTGCTTAATGGGTACGATCGGGTTCCCCCTTGTTTGTTGAGATACACTTGGACAACATGTTGGTAGTGTGGTATCGCAATAGTCCCGGACGGGAGGACATGCTGTAGCGCCTGCAACGCTAGAAGCACTGCCCTCATCTCCAGGACATTTATGTGCAAGTTCATCTCGTGTTCCTGCCATGTACCTTGGACCAACCTGCCAAGATAATGCCCCCCCCACCCTATCCGGGAGGCGTCCGTGGTCACTGTGGCTACTGGGTTGGGTGAAGAGAACGATTTTCCTACTGCTAGACTGTCGGTGCACAGCCACCAACTTAGGTCCTGTCTGCATTTGTCTGTGATCAAGATGGGATGGGATAGAGGCAAACTCTGAAAAGACCACTGGGTGAACAGGAGCCACTGTAATATCCGCATGTGCAGCCTCGCTAATGGAACAGTCATGATAGTGGATACCATCGTGCCTAGTAGTTGCAGCACTAGCCTTGCCTTTACGCGTGTCCAAGGCATCATCATTTGAACCTGCCGTTGTAACCTCGTGATCCTTTCCATAGGCAGAAACTCTCTCAGAATGGTATCCAACTCTGTTCCTATAAATAAGACACGCTGTGAGGGTAGCAAGGCAGATTTTTTCCAGTTTATTGTGATGCCTAGCTATGACATGTTGATGGTAGTGTTTCTGTTTTGACAAAGTAGATGCTTGATGGGGGCGGTTAGGAGCCAGTCGTCCAGGTAAGGAAACACCTGGAATCCTAGATGCCTCAAGTGAGCTGTCATCACTGCCATGCATTTGGTGAACACCCTGGGGGCTGTGGTGAGACCAAAGGGCAGGGCTCGAAACTGGAAGTGTATGGCTCCCAGCCGGAAGCGTAGATGACACTGGGATGCTTTGTCCATCTTTATGTGGTAATAAGCATCCTTCAGGTCGATGGAGCACATCCATACTTCCTTTCCCAATAACGGGAGAATTAATTGCAGTGTGACCATCCGGAACTTGGACTTGCATACATAATGATTTAGTCGGCTGAGATCCAGAATAGGTCTCAGGTCCCCTGTGCTTTTCGGCACCAAAAAGAATCTTGAGTAAGTCCCTAATCCGATCTGGTCTGGGGGGACTGGTTGGATGACTCCTTTTTCTAGCAGCTGAGAGACCTCTGATGCTGCTTGACCCCTTTGACTGGGTGGTGCATCTGGGATCCTTTTGGGGGTAGGAGGTGTGGAGCGAAATGGAATGGTGTAACCTCCGGCGATTATCCCTAAAACCCATCTGTCCTGGGTTATTCTTGCCCAGGCTTCCGGATAATGGGAAATCCGACCCCCGACTGGCTCTGGAGAAGCACAGCCGGGCTCACCCTCAAGAGTGAGAGTATGGGGAACCGCGGAAGGAATCCCGGGTCCCCAGAGTTGCTGGGGCCTCCTCTGCCTCTGGGGCAGCGTCTTCCAGAGTATGACCCCCCTCCTCTGCCTCGAGGGGGGGGTCTCACCTTGTGCGGTAGGGAACGACCTCTGTGATTTTCTGAACCACATCTTTTCCCCCCGCTGAGCCTTGGGATAAGGTCTCGACGGTAGGGAAAAGCGGACTCCCACGGCAGACAAGGTCTTACCCTCTTGTTCGCACCTGGTGAGTGCGTCTTTTACTTTGGTCCCAAACAAGGAGGAACCGTCGAAAGGGGCATCCGTAAAGGAAGACTTAAAGGCCTCCGGCAAAGTGACACAGGAGTAGCCAGGCTTGCCTCCTGAGGGCCACTCCTGAACTAGCTGCCCTGCTAGCTCCCTCTGCCACGCACAAAATCAATCGCATGGACGAGTTCGCAATGGAATTAAGGGTGGAAAGCTGAGTGTTGACTGCTTGAGCCACCGTCTCAGGTACATTACCCCTGAGAGCATCTCCTACCTCCTTAAGGAGATCTCTTTGGAGCCGCGTGAAATGAGTCAAGTAATTCAGAGACCGCAGAGTAAAGGTCGCTGAGGAAAAGGTACGCTTCCCGTACCGGTCCATCATCCTGGACTCCTTGTTCAGGGGATGGACCGTAGAGGAAAACTCTGCAACTTCCTTCGGTGTGGCGGCTGCCACCACCATAGCATCTACTGGGGTTCTCTTCGTCAAAAAATCTTTTCCCTGGGGGGTAGACAAGATTTTGTTAGGCCGTCGAGGGACAGGCTCCATGGAGTCAGGAGTCTCCCACACCCTTCGACAAATTAAGTCTAGGAGCTCATCAAAGGGTGGGGATACCCAGGAGGCGGAAGGCTGGACACCAAAGGCCTTAAGGAATACCAACTCCTCCTCGGAGGGGGTTTTGGAAGGCCAGCCTCCTCTTTGTTTCAAGAGCTCCAGGATTTCGGAGAACGAAATATCCTCAGAGGAAGACTTGGGGGACCCCTCCGACTCCTCGAGGTCAGTATCTAAAGTGAGGGATTTGTCTTGGGAGTCTATATGCTTCCTCTTGCAAGATTTCTTCCTGGGGGGTTCCTCAGGCACAGAGTCTGAGGGCTCCTCAGAAAGAAGGGGACCGCTCATGGGGATTTCCTTAGGCCCTTGCGCCCTGCTGTCCAAGGATAGCGGGGTGTCAGAAGCTCTCACCAGTGTAGTAGGGAACGGAAGGACCGATCCGAGGGAGGTAGCTGATCCAGCCAGCGCGCTCCACATTGCCTCGAAGGCAGGACCTCCTGAATCTGAGGACAGACCGCCCTCTAAGGCCATGACCGGGGCCTGAGTCCCCGCTGCCGATGTGCCCAGAGGAAGGCTCGGCACAGACCTGTGCTCCGAGTCACCCCCCTCGGCACCAACAGAAGAAACTCGAGTCCCGAACCCTGTGGAGAGGGTCGAAGCCGATGCCGGTACCGAGAGTCCCAGTTGGGGTATTGGAGCCGACACAGGAACATCCCTCAGAGCGGAGCTTACCGGCTCCAAAGACAACGATGCGCTCGGAGGAGGAATAGCAGGTACGACTACCAGGGCTGGCTCTGGAGCAGACTGGGTCGGAGCCGAAAAAAGTTTTGCCAACACTGGCGATTCCAGGAGCCGCTGCACCACCCTATCCACATCCAAATCTGAAAGCCTGGAGGATTTGGAGGAAAATCGATGGAGAAGCAGACCTCTTCTCTGGAGAGGCTTGTCTTAAACTTGGAGACCGGCTCCGAATCGGTTCCAATATTAATCGGAGCAGTCGAGGATTCAATAGAAACAGTGACTTCCTGCAGCTCCGAGGTCGGTGGAGCCGAGGAAGCAGATTCCACTACCAAAATCTTAGAGGGCGGCTCCGAGACCAGAGATGGAGCCAGCGATCTCTTCTTGGATCTAGATGACTTATACTTCGACTCGGAGCTGGGAGTCTAAGCTAACTTTTCCTCAAAAGATGGTTTTAACAGAACCTTTAGTATCAATTTGTTTTTCTTTCTTGAAGCACCCGAGGACTAAAGGAGTGGCAGAAACTGCAGGACTCTTGAAGGTGGATGGCTCCAAGACAATAAACACAGACGGAATGTCCGTCTGTAATAGACATTTTGTATGAACATTTAGAACACTTTTTTAAAGCCAGAGGGCTTATGCTCTTTTTGCTCTTTCGACATAATTATAAAACACAGAACTCCAAAAACTTTCTCGGTGCAGAAGTCAGTCAGAGAAAAGGGCGGGGAACGAACGCTCAGCATAACACACAGTCCCTGATACACACAAACAATAGAAAGACCTCTAATTAAAACGGTCTCAGCACAAAGAGAACCACAAACTAAAACAAAAAAACAATCACAAGGGGAGGACTAGGTCCTCTAACTCAAACGGGCCTAGCCCGAGGGTAGAAGGGATACCACAAAACTCGCACAAACACACCCAAAAGAACGCAGAAAGGCTAACAAACGCCATCACAACTGAAACTATGCAAAAATTCTATATCATCAGAAATTTTCTCAAGAGAAGTTATTTTTAAAGAGTACTTAGCCAAGCCAAGTCGAGACCACGTCCGAGCTCTACAAGTGGCAAACGAGATCTGGGGATGTGGAGCAAGGTATTGTGGGATACCATCTTAGCCCAGCCAATCAGAGACTTTCGAGCTAGTGTATAGGCAGAGTCGGAGCCGACCGTCGGCTCCGAACCCACATATGAAGAATAATGGCGAGATAGGACTACATAACATCCCAATGCTTCCTTATTCGTTTAGCATAAATAACTCACTCACATCTACATAACAGAAGAGTTATTTGTGCTTCAAATATATTTTACATTCTACCTTTCATCACACCCTTTTCCCCACCTGGCTCATGCCACTGTGAATATCTTTGGATTCCCTCTCAACCAGCAATACAGGCAGTTAACTCCATGTCTCCATAACCCTCTCAGTGAACAAATTTCACAGACCCAGGTCCAATTAAACCCTACAGTCTCCTCTTCACATCTCCCAACCACAATCTCCTGTACCCATATTATATCACACCAGTCGCTTTTGGTCTCAGATAACAAGAGCTCCACCTCCTCTAGTCCTGGTCCTACCCTTTTCCACCATTCCACCAGCTCTTCTCTCTGGACTCATTCAAGCAGCCTCATATCTTTCTCCCTGTATGGCATCTAAAAGAGCACATAAATGGGGGCTAACCAATGTCTTTCAGAATAAGTGCATTACATCCTCACTTCTAGAATCTATACTCCCCACTGCTCTGTTCACTACTGCCACAGTCTCTCCTCCTCTCTTCTCCAGGTGTTACTGATTAGATATACATAATGCATCTACAGCGTTTTCTTCCAGTTTTATTCCTCCATCTGATACTCCAAAACAGTGTTGTTGTGGAAGTGCAGTACTTTCAATTTGACTGCATTGTGTAATGTGTTGTTGCTCAAATGCATGTTTTGCGCTCGCCTGCAGTGAACTTAGTCAGCCTTTACAAGTCTTTAAACCTCATATCCACACAGTTGCATCTTTGTTTAATAGGATTAGCCCTTTTGTCGATGACACAAGCATAACGAAAATGCTAAACCAAGGACTGATCCATGATGTACTCAGTCCTGTGATAATCCCTTTCACTATAACTCACCACAGCCTACCTTTCAAACATTCAGCAATCCATCCTCTCAGTGTTAGTCCTACAGCCAACTTGTGCTACTTATCTAGCAGAAACCACTGCAGAAACAAGTTGAAGGAAATGGTCAAGTCCAGGGAGGCTAGGTCTACCGGTAATTCTGTATCAAGTTCTATTGTAACTTGTTCATAAAACTGCACAGGTTCAATTGACAAGTTGTTGTCCTAAAAAATGTTGCCCCTAAGAAATCAACCAGTCTTTGCCACAAGATTTTCTGCATGACTTTCACTGCCACTAGTACAGTTCCCTAGATTTTTTTCCTATTCTCTCAAACAAAGGCACCACACAGTCAGGATTACAGACGACCATATGAAATTTCTTTGAGCCTTGTCCTTCCCCTTGCACAGCCATTACCTATTCACCTCCTCCCACTCTCTCCTCATTCAGTGCTCTTCCTACTTTATCCTACCATGACTCCAGCACTGCACTTTCCCCTCTCATTCAGCAATTTTTTGTGAAGACAAAATATTTACTCAACACTCCGTTATACTTTGCCCCCCCCCCCTCCAATCTTCCACAATCTCAGTCCAATCCCTCCTCATTCTGCCAGGTCTGCCATCCATTTCCTGCCTCTCTCTCCTTCTTTTCAGCTACATACCTAAAAGACCTATACTCCAATTCTTAATCCTTCTGCCAACTCAGTTTCATCTTGTTTTTGCTGTCCAACCATCTTTGGTGCCTTTTAGCTTGCTTTGTAATATGCAAGTCCCACCTCCTCATCCCTCCCTCCTTCTTCTCTCAGTCTGCCTCAAAGAACCCTAAACTCATGTCTGACATTCTCCCCCAACTTAGTGTAACTACTTCGGAAATTAAATGTCATCATTTTGTTTTCCTAATTTTATTCCTTTCCACAGTCTAAACTACAGACAAGTGACATCACTCTTAGCAAAATGGACCTTTACGAAGACATCCCAATCCACTTGACTTGAAAAAACATTCAGAATTATATGCTTTCTAGTTAGGCCACAAAAACTTGCTGAAACCCTCATAGTCCAACACCTCACACCCTTCTCTCGCTCTCTCTCTCCCCACCTTCCTTTAGTTTACAGTTCAGAATCTCAGAGTCTGCTTTTAGCAGGTTCAAATGCATCTTAAGTATAACGAGTAGTGAAAGTGACAGCGAATAAGTATGCCACCACTGCCTTAAAGCATAAAAGAAGCATCTAGTTTGTCATGATGAGCAGCAAATATTAGAACTGCATTACAGTTTTAAGTCCGCCAAGTGCATGGAATGATGAAATGATGGACAAAAGGACATTACAGAAGTGTTGGAAGCAATATCCATTGCCATGTCCCTACAACAGGAAGGGAATGTAGCAGTAATAAACTGTAGTCTTTGCTGAACTTCAAAGAATGACAAACCTTAATTAGAAGAAAAAAAGAGGAAGCAAAGTTTGGTGACAACACAGCAGAAAGTACCAAAATATGTACTAATAAGTGCAACAACAAGCTTTACTGAGACCAATATTATGATGAAAGCATTTGCAAGAATTGTCTTTAATGAGATGATCTTTTAGTGACTTCTTGAACAGAGTTCTAAAAGTTTTTTTTAGCTACTCAGGAATAACATTGTTCCTGTTGTCAAAGAACAAGAGCTCCATTCCCGTATATTCCTGCTCCAATTCATGAGTGAATATAAACCTCTTCCAATTAACCTACTCAATGTCTCTCCCAGGTTGTTATATTGGTATATATTTTAATGACCTAAAAGCCCACCCTGTTTGTCTACCTCAACTGCCAGGATGCTTACCATTGGTTCTGAATCTAACTGCATATTTTTTTCTCCATAAATTAGTATATCTTCTCTCCAACCTCAAATTTAATATCCCCCACTTATGTAAACAGTTATTCTCCTCCCTCCCTCTTTTCTCATTCCTTAATCTATGCCCTAGCACCTCCACTTAGTACTGTCCCAAGTTTCTGTGACACTACTTACATCTAGTCTCCCATCTTCTTGTGGGTGAAGTTTTCTGTGCAAGCAGGCAAGAAGGAGAATGGGGTACTAACTGAAAGAGGAAAGGACTCTTTATGATGGAGTGAACGCTTTATGAAGGAAGCTAAAAAAGCTAAGTTTTGGAGAAATCTGTTTTGCCGTTGGAGTGAGATGGTGGATCAGAAGAAGAAAAAAATCTTGTTTTCTGTAAGAGGACACCGATTTTTCCACAGTGAAAATTCTCTCTGTGCTGGTGAAACATCAAGTTCTCATTTTCCGTGTGCTTCCGTGTCACTGTTAAATGTATCAGATGGAGGCCGGACTGGGCTAAGCAGCAATCAAGTCACTGCCTGAAACAGTATGGGAGAAAAAAATCTGTAGCCAACGTCATGAAGGAAATACTGACTAAAAAGGTGGACCTAAATCATTTGTAAACCATACTCAATTCTGCTGCAAAGTAAAATGCTGCAATTCTGTTTTTAAGGGGTTAGTGGATAACAAACACCTGACAGTCTACTTGTAGGAGGATTCCAGTAATGCTGCCCCCATGACCACTGACTGAGGAAGATTAATGCACACATAAGTAATGAAAGGCAATGGTAGTTCACAACCATGAAATTGCAAAACACAGAAAAACAGGATAAACATCAGCCAGCAGATGCAATGTTAAACAGTACTGCCTCCCCCTGCCAGAACTAGGTAGTCAGTGTTACCTAGCAATAAGGCAGAATCTTATGAAGTTACGTCACTTGTGGAAATAGGTGGCATGGCCTTGCCAATATACCTGTTGCACTTTGAACCCCAGGTTTGGTACAGGACATGTACAGTGGTATAAGAAACCCAAAAAAACATCCTTGATGGCTGTTCAAATGATGTCCACTCTTCATCCAACCCTTGCCTCTGTGATGGGAAAAGAATGGATCAATTGTCATAGAAGCAGATGGATAATGTACAAATGAAAAAATAAAAAATAAACAGGCCACAAGCAACAGCAGCAAAACGGTACAGGAAATATTTTCAGTACTAAGAGTCTTCTGTGTGGAGACATGCGTGAATGGGCGTACCTTTGATGAAGGTTGTGCATCAGGGCTGGCAACTCGGTACGTAAAAATCTACTGCCAATCATTAGCGGACCGGAGTTCCGCTGTGGCGACCCCTAACCAGGAAAAGCCGAAAGATACAACAACTTTTACAGCTGGGTATACCCATGGAACACAAGTATGAACACAAATACCAAATTAGTAGGGGTAATACTACAAAAATGCTTTGGCTAGACAAATTTTAGAACACCTCACACATAAATTCCAGTTTATAATATTACAACAAATAGTTAGGAACATTAGAGGTGGGCCCTGAGAATTAAAACTTGAAGAACAGGAACTTGTTTGGCAAATTAAAACATATGCACATGTTCCACCATGGCTTAATGAATACTGCTCGATACAATGTATTTTGAAATTAAAAGCTCTTCAAAGATAAAATTCAGTTGTATAACAACTTTTCTATTAGTTAAATGAATTTATGAATATTTATTTATACATATTTATCTTTATACAAATTTTATATTTCCACTTATTTGAGCTGTTTAAGTTATTTAGCATTTAACAGTATTTAGATTAACTTATACACAAGAAAATAAGTAATAAGACTGATGTGTTGTGGTTTTAAAATTTTTGCCGATTTTTAAAAAAAGCATTTATATTTATTCACATATACATTTTACCTTGTATAACACTGGCTCTTTACATTTCTTAAATTATGTTAATTGGTTTTATAACTACTTATCTCATCTTAATTGATAGTATTTTAACCGAGGACTCTTGGGGTTTCTTTGTCTGAAGAAGTTCATGTATTTTCTGAACGAAAGCGTTAACAATAAACTAGTTGGAATTCTACAGCTTGCTGCCTATTTTTGTTTACAAGTTTTTTTTTTTTTTTTTTTTTTTTTTGTGTTTATTCCTTTCATAACATGTTATGGAAAGTCTAATCAGGTTTGTTTACATGCAGCGCCATGCCGATATCTTATGTGCATTCTGCTAATCTCCACAGCAAGTGGCAGTTCAGTATTCTCGTAATACCCCCAGTTTGGAGCTTTGGCTACAAATAATCTTGTCCATTTCACTGGACTGTCTCTGCAATGTTACATCCCTGTGACTGCTTCCACCCACGTTTGTGTCTGCTTCCACCCACGTTTGTGTCTGGAGAGGAGTCAAATAACAATACACCAGGATTCCTTAGTGGGAAGGTGTCTTTTAAAAGAACACCGTTCTCTGAAACGTGCACCTAGCCATGCTCTCCTGCATGTATCAAGGGAATGCATACATAAAAGTGAGCTCACCACCACTTTGGGAGAAACTGCTCTCTTATAACAAATTCACATGCACAAGGAGTCCTCTGGATACATGTTAATGTATGCCCACTATATGACAGATAAAGTAAGTTACTTCTCTGCGTCTATCACAATCCTTTGTGTGTATCAGAATCCTCATTAGCTGTTGATATTGAACTCTGGGTGTAGTAACTGTGTGACATTTGGAAAAACACAGAGTCTACTTTTGATGCTGAAGGATTCTGGAATGATGAATGAAAAGTGAAGCTGAAGCTGAACTCCAAGGATGTTACTGCTGCAGCATTTGCATAACTGTTTTGTTTCTGGTTGTGAAGTAAGCCTTTTTTTATGCTGGGTAGCCCAAGTCAGGCTTTCATTGTGAAGAACCGAATCTTAAGAGTGCAATGTTTGCTGCTTGCAGAAAGCCATGACAGAGATCAGTGTGAAAAAGTGTGGTATTTTGTACAGCACAGAAGGACAACATTTTCTGTTCAGTGTAAAAGATGAATGCAATAAGCATACTGAATATAAGCATCACCAGACTGGTCTTACACAAAAGAAGTAGAATGACTTGTTCAAAAACAAGACACGATGGAAAGGAGATGTATTACTGGAGAAAGGAGCGACTGTTGGGACAGCTGCTAAACCACTGGATGATGCAGTTTCTGTTCTTCAAAAGTTAAAAACCTACGAGGGCATACAGAAGGTAGTTTGTGGCACTGAGTAGCTTCTACCTTCACCAATAACAATATCAAAATTTAAAATATTACTAATAAACACTGGCATCACTCCAGAGGAGATCCAGTGTTTATCTGCATGGTAAAAAATAGTCAACGCACACACAGTGCATATCTCACTCCTCAGTTTTTACACAAAGGCTAAAACCTTTACTGCTCCACATTGCAATGCTACCCTCCCATTACATATATTGGAATTTGCCAAAAAAGGCAGAGTGTCAAAAGACTAAACAAGAAAATATCTGGACTTGAGACCTCCTTTAATCTGAAAAAACATCAGCATTTACGTAATTACATATGGTTCCAGTGTAGAGATAGGTGATGTATTCTGGAAGACAGAGTGCTATCACACATTCAGATCAAGCAGCAACTGCAGGTGAGTATCAGTATTTGTTTTTAAACTAATTTTTCAGATTCCACATGATACAAATCTGGCAAATGGCAGATGTTCTACTAACACTGAATAAAATTATCCCATTACAGAATCCTGTCTATGGCCACTTCAGAGCATGGAAAATACCTTAACTGGTTAGAAAAGTTGATCTTTGAACTAAATACTTATTATGGGCGACTTCAACTATAAATGCAAACATGCAAATGTATACTACCAACAAATATGCCCAGAGATTTCAGAGTATCATAAGCACCAATGCACTTGGCCAAACAGTCCCCAGTATCCACTAAAATTATCAGTCCCTACCATCCTCACGAGCATTCCTCCATTACATCACCCAACTTGTTATTCCCTTTCATGTCAAATCTGACAATCTCTCTGTGACCTTCTCCAAGAAAACCTGCTTCAATGACCCTAATAACTCCTCTCAACTCAATGATTATTCCAAAGCTAATTATTTTCTTTTTATCAGTCTTAATAAATCACCAACAATATAGCTCCCCAGTAATCCTTCACTTGAAGATGCAGCCTACTCCCTCTGAATTGTACTCCATCTTACACAGATGTACTGAGGCAACCACACCTATCCTACACAAGCAAAAAGGTAAAATTAAAACTAAATCTACATAGTGGATCTCCCACATTAAACTCTACAACAAAATGAAAAAAACCTGGTTAGTAAATATAAAGGTGGCTACGAACGTATGGTCATCTTTTGAATTAGTTGCAATCCTAAGATCTTCAACTACATTAGGAAAGTTCACTAATAACCATTAGAGAAAGGGCAAACTGTACATCAGAACCTTGACTGGACAACGAATGTTCTCCAGCAGGGTAATAATGGACAACTAATGCCAAGTGAAAAACAAGTCCGCCGCTTCATGGCAGCATATCAAGCTGCTGTGGAGCTCGGACTACTAAAAAAACTAACGTCTGCCATTACTTTTACACTCGCTAAGCAGCACTTTTACTGTTTTGTGAGTGTGTGTGTGTTTTTATTTGCCTGTCTGTGTGTGTGACTGAAAGCGTGTATGAAAGCAGAAGTGACTGTGTATGACAGAGAGAGAATGGGCTGTCTGTAAAATTGTTGTTTTACTTATTTCTTAAGTACCACATTATTTTCTTATATATGTCTGATGTAAAATGCTTCCTCCAATACCATTAACATATACTACTGAAAGTTTGCGAAATTAGGCGGAAGAACTATTTTACATCAAAAATATACAACAAAAATAATAAAGTACTTAAAATTAACTCAGTAAAACATAAGAATTTTGCAGAGAGCCCATTCTCTATGTGCAATAATGCCCTCCAGGGTGTGTGCTAATTTGTAATTAATGCGCTTCCGAGGGGGGGGGGGGGCAGAGGCATAACACCCATGGGTAGGCATTAATTACACATTAACATACACCCTCTTGGGCATTACTGTTTACATAACTCTGCTCTGAAGTTATCGATAACGGCACCTCTTTTTTGGCACCAAGAGCACCGAGGGCATTGTTAACATCCTTCTGACAAATTCTCTTCAAATGCAGTCCCCCTCATTTCTCCTCATACCATATCACCCCTCCCAAAATTGTTCTGGACTAGATTCTTTCAGCACTTTTCAAACTGAAAAATACCTCTTCAAGTATTGAAAATTTCTCTAGATGTATGCTGAAAAAGTATTAAATCCCATCTAGCAAATCCTTTCCATTAACTACTCGTACACAGAGTTTCTCTACCAATTATATTCCTGAGGTGTGTGATGCCCCTGCACTGGATCAGTAATCAAGGAGCCTCAATTCTCACAACTGACAACAGTAAGGGACATACACAATGGAAGGATGACAAGTACAATTTCCCTTAAGAACACACAGGGATCACAGTCAGTATGGGTCTGGTTTCTCTCTCCTTCTCCAGATCCCCAATAAGACTCCCCATTAACACAACTATAGGGTTAAAATCTCAGCGGAGGAGTCAAGCCAAGATCACCAGCACCCTCTCTGTCCAACCAGTGCTTTGTGTCCCTGCCCAAGTAGCAGACACACACACACTTAGAGATTTGATTTATATACCAACATACACACACACACACCTGGGAAAAGTTGGCACAGGTTTACTAGCTATGCCCCCTTCTGCCCAGACTATAAGGTAGTTGCCACTAACACCAACCCCTCTTCATCAGCTACTTAACACCCTTACAATGGGTGACCAATCCTACTAAGTAATATTACTATTATCCAAAAGGCGAGTGGCCTGTACAGTGTCACCAAATACATATGCAAGTACACTAAGAGCTTAAATATGTCTCACAAATATCAGCCACAAAGATAGGTTTAAATATATTTAATAATAATGGTCTTTCAGCTTTTCCCAGTTAGGGGTAGCCACAGTGGAACTCCGGTCTGCTAATGACTGGCAGTGGATTTTTACAGTGCCGAGCTGCCAGCCCGATGCCAAACCTTCAAAGAAGGCACAACCATTCACACACACACCTACCTGCATGTCTTTACCATCACTTGACCGCGGGGAGGACATGTAAACTCCACGTAGATGGCACTCCAGCCGAGAATCGAATGGGAGAACCTCTTGCTGTGAGGCAACACCACTAACCGCTACACCACCACGGCCTAATAAAATACTAAAAGAACAAAGCAATACTTAATCAACATAGTAA
>NC_056741.1:1381661873-1381741873 GCF_019279795.1 Protopterus annectens
TGAAAAGATTTTGCACAAGGACTTGATAATTTTGAGGAGAGGCAAATAGATCTATGTCTGGGCTCCCCCATTTCTTTATCATGCTGAAGACTTGTGAATCTAGCTTCCACTCATGAGGGTCCATAAGGTTTCTGCTTAAATCGTCTGCCAGAGTATTTTGTTTTCCTGGCAGGAATTGAGCTTGAAGATGTACTTGGTAAGTCAAAGCTGTGTCCCACAGTGCCATGGCCAGTCTGCAAAGGGGGTATGAGTGCGTGCCCCCTACTTGTTTATATACCACTTAACTGTGGTGTTGTCCTGGATAAAGCAAGTCCTTGAAGGCTGTCAGGGCATTTTGAACAGCTAACATATCTTTTTCATTGATATGCAGATGCATTTGTTTTGGGGTCCATATGCCCTGAAAACATCTTCCTGCCAGGTGCCCCCCCCATGCATAATCTGATGCATCCGTTAAGGTTTGGCTGGCAGGGGGTAGAGTGAAGGGCTGTCCCATGTTTTGGTGACATGCCTTTGCCCACCATAGAAACTCCAGGCAGGGAATGAGAGGAATCATTGTTTCCAGACTGTGACAATGTTGACAACATAAACTTTTTAGGTACCACTGAACTTTCCTCATATGCAGTCTTGCATATGGAATCAGTAGGATTCAGGATGCCATGAACCCCAAAGTCTGCAGAGTTTGTCTTGGAGATAACTGGGTCTTTGTTGCCATCAGTTTAAAGTAAGTAGTTAGTTGCCTTTGTTTGCCTGGCATGAGGAAAGCCATCTGGGCAGTTGTATTCAAGCTTGCACCCAGGAATGTTATCTTTTGAGAGGGTACCAGTTGTGATTTCTTTTCACCTGTGTACCCTAGGCATGTTAGAATTCTTTTCACAAACACCAGGTGCTGAAGAAGAATGTCCTTGCTCTCTGCTTGAATGAGACAGTCGTCGAAGTAAGGATATATTTGTATACTTCTTACTCTGCAAAAAGCAATTACTGGCGCCAGGTACTTTGTAAAGACCCTGGGCACAGTAGATAAGCCAAAGGGCAGTGCAGAGAATTGGTAATGCATTAAGCCAGCCTTGAAACGGAGGTATTTTCTGCACGACTCCCCTATTGGGACATGCAGGTATGCCTCTTTTAGGTCTAATGTTACCAGCCAAGCATTCTTGCCCAGCATGGGCAGAAGCTGCTGCAAAGTTAGCATTTTCATTTTTGGAATGTCCAGGAATGTGTTCAAAATTGATAAATCCAGTATTGGCCTCCAGACCTTGTCCTTTTCTGGGTACCAAGAACAGTCTTGAGTAAAAACCTTGTCCTTTTTCCCATTCTGGTACTGGCTGAATAGCCTCCATATCCATATGGGACGTAACCTGTTTCTGTGCCTCTGCCCATTGATTTTTTTGGCAGATCCGGCCAACCATCTGCTATTGGCAGAGTATGGAAATGGAATCTGTATCCCTGTGATACTATGTTTAGCACCCACTTGTCCTGGGTTATTAACTGCCAATTTTAAGCAAAAAGTGCTACTTTTCCCCCTAAGGGTGCTGCCAAAAGTTAAGTGCTTGGTGATGGCAGAGGGAAGTCATGGGACTGTTTTCTGTAGGGCTGCGCTTTATCTCCTCCAGCTTTGGAGGTAGAAGCACCCCATTGCTTTGACCTGTAAGAATCTTGTGCCTGGTATCTAGAAAGTACAGTTTTGTACCTACCATAAATGTAGATGTCCGATAGGTATGCATCTGCAGTCCTAACATATGGGTTGTCCTGCCTCAGGCAGCCTTGATCGGCCGGATTCCAAAGTCTGGGTCTGGCCTCGGCTGATGTCGCACTTCACCCGACGTCATAGCTGCTGTTTATTGGGTATAAAGGCATCAGCCGACGCCATTTTCCTCAGTGTTTCTTGCCCCAGATGCCAGGTGCCCTCTAGGAAGGCTAAATTTGGATAAATGCAAATAATTCCAAACAGTAGAGAGCAAACAATATAAAAAAAAATATATATATATATATATATATATATATATATATATATATATATATATATATACATATATACAAAGAAATACACCATAATAGATTCCCCCAGCTAGCTAAAAGAGGGGTATATACCCTAGGAATACCACAGAGGGGAAGGAGGGTGGGTAATCCTGACTGCAGATGCATACCTATAACACAAAGCCAAAATCACGGAACCTTGCACCAGCTGGAAACACAGAGCACAAAAAGCTTTGCTGAACGCAATTTATTTTCTTTTTCCACAAGCGTTTTCGCCACTGACTCTGCAGTGGCTTCATCAGAGATAAGCAGTTTACAACATAGTATAACATACATACACTTTTTAAAAAGGGAAAAGGGAAATGATGTCATGACACAACAACTAAAATTGAAATGCGATTTGCATATCAACTATCGCACCACAAAACCTGCTTGACATCTAATACATAAAATGTCCTAAGGGCAACAAGCGTAAAATTCATGACTAGATATGCTTCTAAAAAGAAAAAAAGAGCATAAATACAGTGTTTAAATGGAATAAGATCCATAATGAATAGTAAAGTGTAAAAATGATATACACCCTTCCATCAACATCATATATATGTCTCAAGCACATGTGTAAAAGGCTCTTGTTAGTGACCTAAATACATAAATAAAAATCTTGAACTCAGTACACAAAGTGTCCCTAAAAGAACACTGAAAAAAGTTAGAAGTGTAAAAAGTCTAAAAATATATATATATATATATATATATATATATATATATATATATATATATATATATATATATATATATACATACACACATATACATACATACATATACATATATATATATATATATATATATACATATATACACACACACTAGTGACAAAAGCACTAGATCGCCCTCTCGCTAAATGTTATAGACTGTAGGTAAAAATTAATGTAGACGGGGGGCTCAGGAGGAACTGTCTCAAAAAGCTCCTCAAAGTGTAAATGTAAAATGTGTAGTAGCAGTGGTATACACCCTACCTTCCACATCGTATATGTGTCTCAAACTCATTAAAAAAAACTGTTATTAATGATAAGCTAAATACATTAGTAACAGTCTAAAACTCGATACACAAGATGTCCCTAAAAAACCTATAAAGGAATCAGTGGTATTACATAAAAAGCCTAAAAAAGGAACAAATGTAATGATGGCAAAGTCTAAATCACCCTCTCACTAAAAGTTGTAGGCTATAGGTAAAAGTTGATATAAACGGAGGGATAAAAAGGACTCTCAAATAGCTCCTCAATCTCAAAACAGCTGAAATATTGCAGTTTTCATTAAGCCCTGGTGGCCGAAAGGCGTCCGTCCTCAGTTGCCACTCCAACTCACGGTTCTCAAGAATCAGTGAGTGAGGGCCTCCCCGAATCTTAATTGGAACTTGGTCAATGGCCAAAAAAGAAAAACTGTGGCCTAGATGAAGGTCAACATGTTTGGCTAATGCGTTGACGTCCTTCTTGTTCTTAATGGCATACATATGCTCGTAAATACGATCACGGACCCTACGGTCCGTTTTGCCAATGTAGAAGGCAGAACAACAATTGCATAAAGCTACGTAAATGACAGATCTACTTTCACAATTCAAGGGAAATTGGATGGTGTATTTCCTATCCCTAATCGTGAATGTTTCACCTGTTTTGACCTTATGGCACCAGTTACAAAATCCACAGGGGTACATACCAGTACGTTTACTAAAAAGCAGGTTAGACAGGTCTCTTTGTAAAAGTTCTTTGAGGTTACTACCTCTTTTAAAAACAAAGTTAGGAGCATGGCCTAGTTTCTCAAAAAGGCCAGGGTTGTTGGATATAAAATGCCAATTCTTTCGTATTATAGATGCAATAACCTTAGAATTCAAGCTGAAAGTAGTGACGTAGCTAAATGAAAAGTCACGTACTTGCTCGACCCTAGTAGAGGAAGGAGTAAAATGGACGTCCTGGTCAAGGACAGGGAGCACCACAGAGGTTGACAAAGAATCGTTCAAAGACTGACCTTGAGATAGGATAGGTTTGTAAAAACCATTCAACCTTTTAGTGTCAACCTCTAGGGTTAGTTCATTCACCAGGTGTTTCGGGTAGCCACGGTTTAGAAACATGTCCATCAAAAGGTTGCACTCAGTTCGAAAATCCAACAGTGTACTGCACATTCTCCCTGCTCTAACTAATTGGCCCTTGACAATGGACCGTTTTTGTTTGAAAGGATGGTGACTGGAATAATGGAGGAAAGAGTTGCAGTATGTTGGTTTTCGATGCACCCTAGAATTGAAGACTTTGTTACTGGTATCTTTTAATAACTTCACGTCCAGATAGTCAATTTCAAGTAAAGAAAAATTGGACGTGAATTTTAAGAAACTTGTTGTAACATTCAATGAGTCAACAAACAATGCAGCCTCAGATCCATTCCCTTTAAAAAGGACAAACATATCGTCGAGGAATCTCGTACAATATTTAACAAACTGCATCAGGTCGGGTGCAGCATAAAGAAAGTGCTTCTCCCAATATCCCATGAAGAAGTTTGCTACCGTAGCTCCACATGGGGAGCCCATAGCAACGCCGTGTTTTTGCATAAAGTATTTACTATCAAAAGTAAAATAGTTCGATGACAGTACTATATCCAACAGCTCAGAAACGAGATCAACCTCGACCTTAGGGGCCCCAAAATCATTAAGTAAAAGACCTATCCATTCCAAGGCCTCCTGGTGTGGAATAGAGGTGTATAAGTCTACCACATCAATGGTAAGGAAATTGCGCTCATTGTCATATGGTAGGGTGTTAATACTTTCCAAAAACGACCAGGAGTCTTTACATACACTCGGAATTAGCTTAATGTATTTAGAAAGAATACTGTCAATGAGTTTAGCACTAGGATACGTCATTGATGATCTTCCATCTATAAGGGCCCTCATTGGTGGATTATTAATGTCTTTATGGATCTTCGGTATGCCGAACATCACAGGGATTTTTGGCAAAGTGATGTCTACATAATTATAGGTCTCGATGTCAATCTTACCTTCCAAGAAAAAGTCACGAAAGTAACCCCTGATCCTATTATGAGCGCCATGTATCTCATTGATAGACGCTTCTGAATAGGCAGAGGACATCAATACGGACACCTTTTCTTTGTAGGTATGATGGTCAAAAATCACCAGGCCTCCACCTTTATCCGGTTTAATAAGCCTGACCGATGACTGACAAAGTTGGTCCAAAAGGGAAAGCTGTTCTTTGGTGGTGTTGAAACCGGTTTTGACAGGTTTCTTCTGTGCTTCCGTAAGTACGTGCCTAAGGTCGACCTCGCATATGCTCTCAAACAAATGGAGAGAGGTATGGAGAGGTGGATTGAAAACACTAGGTAGTTTCAAGGAAGACTGAAGTGGCAGTAACTCGTTATTAAAAAAGAGTTTTAAATTGAGCTTCCGCACGAAACACTTCAGGTCAATAATTTCCTTTGAAATACTACTAAATCTACTGGGTACAAAGTTGTTGCCATAAGCTAGAAGTTCCACTAGTTCCTCATCAAGGGGAAATTCAGAAAAGTTATAAATTTTGAAATCACCCTTCCTGTTAAAGATTATTGTTGGGTGCATTGGTGCTTCTAAGAACCGGGTGGGACTGGATTCGTTCTCAGAATGACCAATACTGACATCAGTAGGAGACCGAATTATTTGTTCCGGTTACTCCTCCTGTTGGTGTATTGGCGATTGTTGTGCTTGCCTAAAAAATTGTTGTTACCATTACCATTTTTCTGGTTTGTATTGTTTTGTTCCATATTATTACTCTTCAGGCCTTTAATTCTATTGCTACGTCTAGGTCCCACCTCCGCATCATCTAGAAGCTCATCTTCCGAATTAATATCATCCCTGTGGGTATTCACCAGAGGATTAAGTTGACCTATATTATCCCTAGTAGTAGGCTGCCTAATATTCATAACTTGAAGACTAGGGTATGCCCTTTCATTTTGGTAGGCTAATCTGTCCCTAACCAGCTTTTTATTTTTGTTTACTTTCAACTTAACTAAAAGTGCATCAATACTGGTTAGAGTCCGGTTGTAATCAAATCTATACCTAGAAAAATCTAGGTCAGCTTTAATCTCCTTGTCCAAGGAGTCAATTTCATTAACCAGAACCACAATGTGGTTAGCATAGTGTCTAACAATGAGTTCAAGAAGCTGTATTCCCTGTTGTTGGAAAAGGCCCCTCAAATCAGTGTAAAAAAGTGGATCATTCAATAAACCTGATGGAGAAAAATTACTCCGAAGACCCTTAGGTATCAGGTTCTCATTAATGCACTGTTTGAAGTAGGCTGTCTCAAGTTGCAGCTTCTTTAACTTGAGAACTTTACAGTCAAAGAGCTTAAGTTTAATCAGCAATAAGTTCATTATTTGAACTGTTCACATCATTCCTGTTGTTGACAGCACTTTGTTGTAAAAACGAAAAAGAATCAGTATTCGTCATCCATTCCGTTAAGTTGAACCCTGTATTTAAACCTCAAGTGTGGCCTAAGTTAGAGGCAGGATTACCAACAAAAGGAACACTTGAACCAGTATTACCAGCTCCCATGTTCCTGTTTGAATCAGTCACCACATCAATAAAAGTCCGGGCTTCAGTACTGGTCAGCCCATGTCTAAAGTTGGATAAAGCCTCATTATTTGATGTTACATCAGCTGCCCGGTGAAAATTCCCACCAACCTGGTTGTACAAAGTAAGAGGTTGATGCATATTGCCCCCCGGTCTGGTTGTACTGAATAGGGGGTTGAGCAGCTGGAATCGGCAAGTCAAAGCTGTCCGGAAAACCTTCTCTAGTCCGGACTACACCCATAGGTTGAAAAGGTGTTGTTGCTCGGTTAGAGCCACTTCCCTGTAATGCATCAAACCGTGCGTTAAGCCGGTCAAGCCTTTGAGATAGTGCAGCAAGTAAAGTAGGCACGTAAGAAGGAGAATTTTGTTGATTAATGTTAACATTTCCCAAGTCCGCATTTTCTAAGAGTTGAGGAGTGCTGGGGCTATCAGGTCCTCCCGTGGCCATAGCGAAACAAACAGGTTGAAACACGAAAGCAAAAAAAAACGATAACACAAAGCCAAAACCACGGAACCTTGCACCAGCTGGAAACACAGAGCACAAAAAGCTTTGCTGAATGCAATTTATTTTCTTTTTCACAAGCGTTTTCGCCACTGACTCTGCAGTGGCTTCATCAGAGATAGGCAGTTTACAACATAGTATAACGTACATACACTTTTTAAAAAGAGAGAAGGGAAGAGAAGTTTACACTTCTAACTTTTTTCAGTGTTCTTTTAGGGACACTGTGTACAGAGTTCAAGATTTTTATTTATGTATTTACGTCACTATGAAGAGCCTTCTATAAATGTGCTTGACACATATATATGATGTTGATGGTAGGGTGTATATCATTTTTACACTTTACTGGCCATTATGGATCTTATTCCATTCAAACACTGTATTTAGGCTCTCTTTTTCTTTTTAGAAGTGTATCTAGTCATGAATTTTACGCTTGTTGCCCTTAGGACATTTTATGTATTAGATGTCAAGCAGGTTTTGTGGTGCGATAGTTGATATGCAAATCGCATTTCAATTTTAGTTGTTGTGTCATGACATCATTTCCCTTTTCCCTTTTTAAAAAGTGTATGTATGTTATACTATGTTGTAAACTGCTTATCTCTGATGAAGCCACTGCAGAGTCAGTGGCGAAAACGCTTGTGGAAAAAGAAAATAAATTGCGTTCAGCAAAGCTTTTTGTGCTCTGTGTTTCCAGCTGGTGCAAGGTTCCGTGGTTTTGGTTTTGTGTTATCGTTTTTTTTGCTTTCGTGTTTCAACCTGCAGATGCATACCTATTGGACATCTACATTTATGGTAGGTACAAAACTGTACTATGTCCTTCAAGGATGCATCTGCAGTCCTAACATATGGGTAGAATACCATAGCCAAACTGGGGGAGGAGGCACTAAGATAAAGATGGTGTAGTTAAGATCCCTTGCAAAACAGCAGTTGCAAAACCTGCTCGCGATCTAGAGTATAAGTGAAGATTATAATGCTTGGCAAATGTATGCACGGAGCTCCAAGTAACAGCTTCTAAAATGTCTTTGGTAGCCACTCCTCGTAGGAAAGCTGTAGTGGTGGCTGTAGCTCTTGTGGAATGAGGTCTGATATTTTCAGGAGTTGTCTTTCCATGAAAAGAGTAGCAAAATCGAATGCAATTTCCTATCCATTTTGAGATGGTCCGTTTTGAAATTGCTTTTCCTTGCATTCCTGTTGCATATGCTACCAGAAGCTGGTCAGTTTTTCTGCTGGTCTTAGTTCTGTCCAGATAGTAGCGTAATTGTCTGTGCACATCCAAGGTATGTAGCAGTCTTTCCCCCCTGTTCTGTGGGTTGGGGAAGAATGTAGATAAATGAATCGCTTGGTTCAAAGATACTCTGGAGACCACTTTTGGCATAAAGGTAGGGTTAGTTCTCAAGAGAGACCCTGTCCTGATGGAAGATAAGGAAGGGTTGTACTGCCATTAATGCCTGTAACTCAGATACCCTTCTTGCTGAAGTGATTGCTAGCAGGAAAGCAGTTTTCCAAGACAAGAACTGTAATTCTGCTGTTGCTGCTGGTTCAAAAGGGGGAAGTGTTAACTTTTCCAGCACAAAGTTGAGATCCCATGTAGGTAAAGGTGGTTTCCTTGGAGGTTTTACATTTTTGATTCCTCTCAAGAACTGCCTGAGTAGAGGATGAGAGAAGACAGGAGGATCCATGTTGTATTCTGCTGAAATTGCTGATGCATGAATCTTAATGGAGGAGTAAGACAGGCCATTGTGGAACAGTTCTGCTAAATATTCCAGGATGTGTGCTATGTTTGCCAATGAGACCTTTTCTCCCTTTGCTGTACTCCAAATGAGGTATCTTTTCCACTTGGCTGAATAAGTCTTCCTTGTGGAGGGTCTGCGTGCCTCCAGGATAATGTCCTTAACCCTCCGAGATAAACCTGGGTTATTTTGTTTTATGCAATATTCCAAGCAGCTAGCTGCAATGTTTTTAAGTTTGGATGTAGGATCTTGTAGTTGTCCTGTGTTATAAGTAAGGGACATAGAGGTAGAGGCCATTCGTGTGTCCGAGACATGTTTCTCAGTAGCAGGTACCAATGTTGCCTCGGCCAGTCTGGAGCTATCAGGATTACCCTTGGCTGATCTTCTCTGATCTTCAGTAGAACCTTGTACATCAAGGGAAGAGGTGGAAATGCATATGCTGTCAGGTTTTTCCAGCTGAAGGAAAGGGAGTCCACCCTCCAAGCAAGTGGGTGGTATGCTCTTGTGCAGAATTTCTTCAATTGGTGGTTGTGTGGGGAGGCGAACAGGTCTATCTCTGGTAGTCCCCATTTCTTTGTTATGGCTTTGAAGATATCTGGATGCAGCATCCATTCGTGAGCATCCGTGGTAGTTCTGCTTAAGGTGTCTGCTAGAGAATTTTCTTTTCCTGGTACAAATCTGGCCTGAAGTTGAATGTTGAGATTCAGGGCCACATTCCACAGGTCCATTGCCATCCGGCATAGAGGATATGAATGTGTACCTCCCTGTTTGTTGATGTACCACATGACTGTGGTATTGTCCGTCCTTATCAGCAGATGACCCTGTTGAAGGAGTGGTCTGAATGCCTGGATCGCATGTTTCACTGCCAGCATCTCCTTTAGATTTATGTGTAGGTTCAGCTGGTCTTTGGTCCATAGGCCTTGTATACACTTGTCCACCATGTGTGCCCCCCATCCTAGGTCTGAGGCGTCCGTGGTGATGGTCTGGCTTGGATGAGGTTTGTGGAAAGGCAAGCCTCTGTTCAACTGACAGGCCTGAGCCCACCACAGGAATTCTTGCTTCAGGCATGGAATTATTGGAATCTGGGCTTCTAGACCGTGCTTGTGTTGAGACCATACATTCCTTAGGTACCACTGTAGCTTTCTCATATGCAGCCTGGCATGTGGAACCAATATTATGCAGGATGCCATGTAGCCCAGGGCTTGCAGTAAGCCGAGTTTGTGTTGTTAATGTCATGAAGTAGACTGGTAGTTGCTTTTGTTTTTCTTCTGTGAGAAAAGCCATCTGAGTTGATGTATCCAGTTCTGCACCCAAGAATGTTATCCTTTGGGATGGTACTAGTCTTGACTTTTGCATGTTGACTGTGTATCCCAAGGCTTGCAACAGTTGTATGACATTTTCCAAATCTTTTGTTAATTTTGCCTTGTTGTCCGCTTGTATTAGGCAGTCGTCCAGGTATGGGTAAATTTGAATTCCCTGAAGCCTGCAATGAGCAATTACTGATGCCAGGCATTTCGTGAATACTCTGGGCGCAGTAGATAAGCCAAATGGCAATGCTGAGAATTGATAATGCTCTGATCCTGCAAGAAATCCGAGGTGCCTTCTGCAATCTGGTCATATAGGGACGTGCAGGTATGCCTCCTTGAGATCTAGAGTCACCAGCCAAGACTCCTTGCCCAGCATGGGAAGAAGCTGCTGGAGGGTCAGCATTTTGAATTTTGGAACAATGAGGTATGTGTTGAGTGCGGATAAGTCTAGAATAGGTCTCCATTGATTTTCTTTTCTTGGTACAAGGAAAAGCCTGGAGTAAAATCCTTGGCCTTGTTCCATAGGTGGTACCTCTTCTATAGCTCTCATCCTTAGTAAGTTGTTGATTTGTCTTAGAGCGTCTGTTCTTTGGCTTGGTGGTAGGTTTGGCATTCCTCTCTTTTTTGGTAGAGTGTGGAAGTGAAACCTGTAGCCCTTGTCTATTGTTTGTAAGGTCCATTTGTCTCCTGTAATGTAATGCCAGTTGTTGGAAAATAAGGCTAGCTTTCCGCCCAAGGGTGCTTCCAGTTGTTCCCTGGTAGGCGGAATTAGAGCCAAGTCATTGTGTCTGCCCTGTGGAAGTGGTTGTAGTTGGATCTGCGGCAGTACTTCTCTGGTTGGTAGGTTGCCACCGACGTCCCCTGTAGGCACCCCTAGATTGACCTCTGCCTCTGGGGCGTCTATTTCTGCCTCTCTGCGCTCTGGAGTTGTCTGGAAAGGACCAATTCTTCGAAGGCCAATTTCTGCTAAACCTCGGAGGTTGGACCTGTAAGAAATCCTTGACTGTTTGGACAGATTTTGCTTTTTCTTCCACCTTCTTTAGAACCTCCTGTGCAGGGGAGCCAAACAAACTTTGTTTCTCCATGGGAGCATCTAGGAGTTTTGACTTAACATGATCTGGTAAGGATCGTTCTTTTAACCAGGCATGCCTTCGAATCACTGTTCCAGTCATAGCTGATCTAAAGGAAGCCTCCAGTGCATCATAGCCACATTTTAAGAAATGGTTACTGACCAAATCCTGAAGAGACTTGCGGTCTAAAGGTTCAGGAGAAGACAGTTTTTTATTTAACTGGTCTAACAAAAATTCCTGGTACTGAATCATGTAAAATTGACAGTTCAAGGCCCTGGCCGAAAGAGTAGCAGAAGTATGAACCTTTTTACCCCATCTCTCTAATGCTCTAGATTCCCTTTCAGAGGGAAGAGGATTTTTGGCAGAGGCAGCTGCCACACCTTTAGGGCCCTGTGAAATGGTTTCAGGGTCTGCAACAGGAGCCTTATACAAATGGTAATGAGTGTCCGGGACCCTGTAATATCTGTCTGGCTTGGCAGGGGCCGGAGGAAGAGAATCAGGGGCAGTACAGGCATCATTATATGCATCAACAACTGTTAGTACTGGCGGAATGGCTAAAGGCCTATGCTGTGGTAAGTGTAAAAAGGTCCTTAGCCTTTTCCTTGAATCTGAAAAATCCTGGCCCTGCCATTGGAAGTGTTCCCTCATAGCATGCAAGGTTTCCCCAAAGGAGAATTCTTCAGGAGGAGAAGCAGAATGAATGGAGTCTTCTGCATCAGAATCCTCATAAGGAGAATATGGGCCTTCGTGAGGGTCTGAAATGTCTGAGTCATCCGAGGAATAATCTGTAGAGACAGGTTCCGGGGGTTCAGTCCTAGGCCTCTTGTCTGGAGGGGGCTGAGAGGCCCTGTCTGGGTGAGGTTGGGATCCCCTGATCAAAGAAATGAGATCCTCAGCCAGGCTGAGTATTTGGGAACTAGAGGTAGGCCTATGTGAAGGAGTTTTAGCAGGTAAGGCCTTAGAAGATTTAGCTGCTTTAGCCCTGGCAAAAGCCTTGATTGACATAGAAGCAGGGGGTCTAGCAGCCCCACGTGCAGGGGTAGATATGTCTAAAGGAATAGTATCTGATAAATCCTGGGTGCCTGCTTCTGTAGCAGTAAATTCAGTAGCAGATACAGCCATGCTCTGTGAGGCCTCGGCTATCGGAGGCATGCTTTCGGCCGAAGGAAGAACCGGGGGCTCGGTTTCAACTGAAACAGAGACACTCGTGGTTGGCCTAACCGTGGTTTCAGCAGAAACCGCGGACCGCGAATGTCGGTCCTTTTCCTTGCGCTTTTTAGCTAATTGAGTAGTCTGAGTCTCCGAAGGCATTTTGTATGCAAAAGCAGGACCAAAAAACTCCTCTGCAAACTCCGACCGACGTCTAAGTGTCCGTCGGTTGAAGGAAGCACAGGCTAGACAAGCTGATACGTTGTGGTCTGGGCCTAAGCAAGGAAGGCAGTAAGAGTGGAAATCCTTATGAGGTATTTGTTTCCCACAAGTTAAACAATTATTTACTTTGTCTGACATCGGCTGAGGCAAGAAAGAGTCCCCAACGGGGTACTTAGCTTTTTAGAAGTCTTCGGTAGTAGAAATCTCTGGATCTGACCGACCGGCACTTGCGAACAGCTTCTGCTTCGGGCACCGCGCGGCAAGAAAGACTGAGGAAAATGGCGTCGGCTGATGCCTTTATACCCAATAAACAGCAGCTATGACGTCGGGTGAAGTGCGACATCAGCCGAGGCCAGACCCAGACTTTGGAATCCGGCCGACCGAAGGGCTGTCTGAGGCAGGACAACCCATATGTTAGGACTGCAGATGCATCCTTGAAGGACATCCTTTAGGGCATCTGGATTTGCCCCTTTGAGCTCTGTCAGACACAGGAAAGGACCAATTTTTTGTAGGCCAGTGTCTACTGAATCTTGGTGGCTGCACTTGTAAGAAGTCTTTTACAGTTTCCATAGACTTAGCTTTGTCTTCCATTTTCTTTAAAACCTCTCCTGCCTTAGTACTAAACAGATTATCATGCTGTAAAGGTGCATCCAGTAATTTAGCTTTAACATGATCAGGAAAATTTTGCTCTTTTAGCCAGGCATGCTTTCTAATCACAGATCCAGTAACTGTGGCCCTGCAGGAGGCCTCTAAGGAATCAAAACCACATTGCAAAGTATGCTTTCCATCTTAATAAACTAATACCAAACAAAAACGAAACTAATGAAAAGAATGAATGCCACAGCAACCTTGTTCCAACAGTTAAAAGTACCTGAACGCGAGTTTATTAATACAAAAAATCAAGCGTTTTCGCCACAAGCCTCTTGTGACTTCCTCAGAGACAATATATTTCAAGTATTCAATACCCATGTCTTAAATACTTAAACACAGGAAGTGACATACATAATTGACCATTTTAAAATTTTAATACATTTTAAAACATTTTTAAAATAACCAACGTAAAAAGTATAAAATTTGTTTCCTTAAATGCTATGAATGATATCACCATACAGACACCTTACTAAAAGGGTTAAACATAGTTCCCATAATGTTAATGGATATATGATATATATCTACATGAAGGGTTCTATGTAAGAAAAGGGGGACCCTTAAAATTTGCAACCGTCCCCATGGTGTTACCACCAACTAAGAAATGTAAACACTTCATTCTATTATTCATCTATTGTTAAAGTATTTTGCTAATTAGGAGACTACTTAAATGATTACTAAATTGTGGCCAATTTTTAGTTATATTTTAGAGATCAGCTTCCTATTCCATTTTATGGAAGAGTTAATGGTTTTAATAAACCGAATATTACAAAAGAACAAATGGAAGCTTTAGATAATCTCTGCCGACTGGCTATCAGGTTCATTAAACCAGATAAAGGAGGTGGTTTAGTAATATTTAGCGATGAGCAATATAAGGAAAAAATGGCGCTTGTTTTGGAATCTGAAGCTTATTCCCCAGTTTCCATTAATGAGGTGAATGGGACTTATCAAAGAATTAGGGGCTTCCTGAGGGACTTATATCTAGCTGCTAAAATAGATATAGACACCTACCGATTCATTGACATCACTTTCCCTAAAATTCCAGTGATGTTTGGTGTCCCTAAGATTCATAAGAATTTGGAAAACCCCCCAATGAGGGCACTAGTCGATGGTAGGTCCTCTATGACACATCCCAGTTCACGGCTTATAGATACTATTCTATCAAAATACCTCCAGTTTATTCCAGGGTTATGTAAAGACTCTTGGTCCTTTTTAAGGCACATCAATGAGATACCATTTAATGCCATGGGCAACTTCCTTACTATTGATGTGGTAGATTTGTATACCTCAATACCACACTTAGAGGCAGTTGAGTGGATTGGGTTAATCATGGAGGAAGTTGGAGCTCCTAAGAGTGAGATCCAGTTAGTAACGGAACTCCTTGATATAGTCTTGACGTCTAACCATTTCCTTTTTGATAAGGACTACTTCTTGCAGAAACGAGGGGTGGCCATGGGCTCGCCCTGTGGGGCGAGCATAGCTAATTTTTTCGTAGGCTATTGGGAGAAGCATTTTTTAAGGAATAAGCCAGATTTGATGCAACATGTCCGATTTTACACCAGATTTCTGGATGACATTTTCATCTTTTTTATTGGTGATTCCTCTGAAGCGGACTCATTTGTATCTTCATTAAATTCAACTACAGATTTTCTTAAATTCACTTCAAAGTTTTCCCCTTCTGAGATCGACTATTTGGATGTTAAACTTGTTAAATGTACTAATAAGTAAGAGTTTTTGGCTACCATCTTTAGGAAGTCGACGTACTGCAATTCTTTTCTTCACTTTTCTAGCTCGCACCCGTACAAACAAAAACGGTCTATTGTCAAGGGACAACTTGTGCGAGCAGGAAGAATGTGCAGTACTATAAATGATTTCAATCTTGAATGCGACTTCCTAAAAGAAATATTTATCAGTCGGGGTTACCCACTGTCCCTTTTAGAGGAACTAATTGATGAAGTTTCAACTAAAAGAACTTCTGGTTTTTATAAACCTTTATTGTGTGAAAAGGAAATGAATCAAAGTAGGCTAGATATCCACAGCCCTAGTACTTGTGTGGAGGATAGTGAAGTACAGTCTCTGATTATTCCATCTCAAAGTGAGTGCAATTTTAGACTGAATTTTATCACAACTTTTTGCACAGACTCGCAAGTGATCTGGTCTATAATTTGCAAAAACTGGCAATTTATAGCCAATGATACCCTTTTAGTTGGAAAATTAGGACTTAGACCTAGGGTAACATACAGAAGAGGGAACAACTTAAAAGAGTTAACAGAGAAATTTGTATAATAGTACATTCAGTAGACAAAAAGGTATGTTCACATGTGGATTTTGCAACTGGTGTAGATTGGTTAAAATAGGGAATAGTTTCACTATTAAGAACAGGAAATATCAGATATTCCACAAAATTAATTGTGAAACGAAATCTGTGATTTACATTGCGTTCTGTAAATGTTGCCCTGGGTTTTACATAGGGAAGACGGACCGTAGAGTCCATGATCGTATCTATGAACACGACTATGCAATAAGAAAGGGTAATTGCCAAAATGCTTTGGCAAAACATGTTCATTCTTACCCTTGCCATAGTTTTGAATTTATGGCCATCGACCATATTCCAACTTCAATTAGAGGGGGTCCCTATTCCCTGTTACTTGAGAATCGAGAACTAGAATGGCAACTAAAATTAGATGCTTTCAGAGTCCCAGGACTCAATGAAAATTGTAATATTTCTGCTGTTCTTAAATTGAGAAGCTATATGAGATAAACAAGTTTACATTAATTCTACAGGCTTCGTTTAAGACTATGTACATAATTTATAACCTCCAGTGGTTTTTTTTAGCCCCTTTCCTGATCTTCTTTCTTAAAATATAACTAAAAATTGTAGTCTCCTAATTAGCAAAATACTTTAATAGATGAATAATAGAATGAAGTGTTTACATTTCTTAGTTGGTGGTAACACCATGGGGACGGTTGCAAATTTTAAGGGTCCCCCTTTTCTTACATAGAACCCTTCATGCAGATATATATCATACATTAATCAATGAATAAAAATATAACATTAAATTATTATTATTATTATGTAACCTAAGGACAGCAAATCTTTTAGTGGGAAAATCAGTGCATGAAATGATCATATACTTGTACATGAAATAAGTATATACATGCACAAATCAATACATTGTACAAGTTTTACATATGGAAAATAATGCTCGTTCATGTGATGTGCAGTGAAAAGTTTTTATTAAGGAAAAAGAAAATGGAAGTTCAGCATCACTTCTTTATGGAATACACTTCTACATGAAGCAAAACTGGAAATGACATTACTGTAAGTAGCAATAGTGAAGGGATTTAAGGAAGGCTTTACAAAATTTTAATGCAGACATTCAGTAGGCAGATGTGTAAAGCTGTGCAACATGATTACAACTGTTTGCAACATACTTTGCCCTCTCCCTCACAACTTTAACTCTCAGGCAAATTACAGAGTTTAAAGTCAACGAAAGACACACATTACATTTTCGTATTTCTTACTAGAAAATGCAAGCCAATGCAAAATCTGATGTGTTAACTTAAGTTACAGTAATATTTAAAAACTGCCCCTGATTTTGGGTCTTTGTCCAAGCCCATTATGTTTGGCTTTGTTCAGAATTCCTGACCAAAGTTGTTAAGAGACATGCAATAGATGTAAAGCCAAGTTATGGTAATAAGAAAGAAAAGAAAATGCACTGCGGTAAAAGAAAGTAAAAGAAGAGAATACAGTTAGAGGACAGACCATCATTGAAAGAGTTCAGTCAAGGAAAGTGTGAGCATGCACTGCGTGGATGGTAAAAGGGAGGCTTTCTTTCCTTCTAAAGTGTTGGAAGATACAAGAAACAAAGCATGTAAAGAGTCATGACTACATGGAGAGCATACTATGAGATATACGGCAAAAAATATTTAGTGAACGTGACTGCTTGGGATATGAAAAGTAAATGAGAAGCAGATGAATGGATGGTAGGGACAGATACTTTGGCAGAGAAGAGGAAGGCCATTAAGGAAGCAGAAAGTGAGAAGGTTGCAGGGTGGGATGTTTGTAAATTTTTGTGGCCTTTACTTAAGGACAAGTTGGTAAAGGACTTTCAAGACAGCTGCACACTGATCAACATATTAAATTTCAGCTCATCCAGTGTGAAAAAGTAACTGAGAAACAGGCCGTTATAGTCAGCGTGAGTAAAATTAGTTACTGCCTAGTAAGTACATTACCTGGATGCCAGCAAAGAACAACTTTGGAGAAGCTGAAAGAAAATCAACCACAACACATGAAGAGAAAACAATGGGAAGAATCATGCAGCTGTTCAGCAAAAAGCAGTTCAAGTTTCAGCTTTGGTATAAGAGATGGCTTCCAGTGATCTAGAAGAAAAATAAATCAAAATGTACTTCGTGGGGATTAAAATAAATGAAAGACTTTAGAAGTATAACAACTCGGATAACAAGAGACTAGAAAAAATAGAAGCTTTAACTAACTATTCAGGAGAACTGATAAAACTAAAAAAAACTAAAAAAAATCAATAGGGTGAAATGAAGAAAAGACAAAAGTATTCTCAAGAAGAGCAGTTTCAAAAAATAAGAGTTAGAAGAAGTACACAGAAAACCTGAATTTTCTGCTCTATCAGAGAAACTGGAAGGAATAGACTATTAATTTTATGAAATCACAAATAAGCACTGGGCTGGTATTCCACAGCATGATTTGTTAACAGAAAGGGCACTTCAAGTGTATGCTCCAAACCTGACAATGAGAAACCAGTCAAGGCCTGTATTTTAAAAGATGCAATTACGGCAACAGAAAGAGTTTATCCTGACAAAACTATAGCAGAAGGGAAAATTATTAAAAATTGCAGACAGTAGAGTATTTGTAGAAAAGATTATTCACTGCACACCAGGCAAAACAGAAGTGAATTCATCCCAGCAATCGTGGAATATCAAGGGACATGTGTGAGATTCAAGCTGCTGTATCCAGCTGTCTTCATAATAATTTTTTTTTTTCCTGGAGGATCAAAGACATTTTTTAGAATACAGAATAGGCTAAGAAGGAAATAAAGTTTTATCCAAAAAGTGAGTCACAAAACAGAAGAGGACACTGCTGCTTTTTTTCTCAAAAAAAATGAAAGCTCAGAGAATTTCCCAGTGAAAACTTTTACAATATTCCAAAGGAAATGCTAGAGAGACAGAAAAAAAGCAAAGTAGTCGAATCTAAAAAACAAGAAAACTTTACAAAAAAAAAGTCTAAGCTCATTTCCTGCCTTTCCTATAAGTTGTCTAGTCCAGATACAGATTTGCTGTATCCAGGACTGTTTGTAAGCTTCTGAGCCCCCAAGCCTTTCTGTGTTGGAGGGAAGCCTTCTAGCTTAATGTTGTTTCTTAGAACTACCCAGTTTTCTAGTTTGTTTCTTTGAGCTCAGCACTTGTTCAGAACTCATTGTAAGCACTAAATAAGCTACAAATTACTACAGCACTCAACTTTCCTCACTTGTCTAGAGGAAAACAGTTTTTAGTACTTAAATAAGCACCAATCCAGGCATGTCTAAGGGTCAGCTCCCGGTGTTATCTCCTGTCTACCTGATGAATTTGGGCATCTTGGGGCAATGCAGCAATTGCCTCATATACACAGACAACCCTCTACTCCTACCACCCAACACTACAACCTGTGAGAGATGCACTTATATAACCAAACTGGAAGCAAAGCTCTCTTCACCAAAGACTGACTAGACAGTCAAGAGGAGAAGGTAAACACTTGCAACACCCCACGCTCATCACATAGTCCCTCAAAACCTACACAACCAAAACACACACACAGAAAAATAAAACACACACCTACATTCGTGGAGGCTCTCAAAAAAAATCTACCCAAGCAACAGGACCTCCAAAGCAGAAACGCAAGCAACCTCAACCCCCCCCAACACAACCCAAATGACACACAGCCCACAAACTCAGTGTGCCACTCAACCACAGTCCATCATAGGTGACTCTATAGTCAGGCACACTGATGTTCTACTCACCAGGCTAAACAAGGAAAAAGTTACTGTCAGCTGCCTGTCAGGTGCCAGGATCTGACACATAACGCATGCACTCGGGTCACTCCACAGCAAGTACAAATATGACTCTGTCATTGTCCATGTTGGTGTGAATGACCTGAGATGTACCACCCTGGACTAAATGAAAAGAGACATGGAGGAGCTGTCTGATCTTGTAGCCCAGGCAGGTATGACCCTAGCCCTGAGTAGCATCCTGCCATCACCCAGAATGATACCACAGTACAAGGGCAAAATGATTGACTTCAACAATTGGCTAAGCTTCTGGTGTCATTCTAAGGGGATCCAGTATCTGTCTGCTCAGATGACATGATCGACAAACCACAATGCTTTGCCAGAGATGGCCTGCACCTGTCGCCCTTGGGATTCTGGATACTGGCTAAGGCTCTTGCCACCCCTATAGTGCCTTTTTTAGGCAAGATTCAAATGACAAATTCACCACCATAACAGGTACAAGCAAGCAAAATCAGAGGGTAATGCTACTTAATGCTAGAAGTCTAAATCACAAAATGCACTCACTCTAGGCACTCCTTAAAATGGAGAACATCGACACCTATGCAGTGACAGAGAACTGAGTCAAGGCTCCAGAGAGCACCCCTGCATTACCAGGCTGTAATTCATACCACACCTTTCGGCCACCTAACCTGGACCGAAGCACTAAAGGTGGAGGCGTGTCCATATTCATTAAGGATATCCACACCTCCAGGCTAGTTGTTCAGCATAATGCATCTGAGATTATCCAAGTGCAACTAACTCTGGGCAAGACCACAATGCAAACTGTAACTTGCTACAGATCCCCCACCATGCCCCAGGATTCCCACTCCTCATTTCTTGATACACTGGAAAATATTAGGGTACGACCTAACACCCTAATAATGGGCGATTTCAACTACCCCACCATTAACTGGGAAAACTACTCATGTACCAACTCTTGTGCTCAACGTTTTCTGGAATTCATAAATTCCAATGCCTTGGATTAACTTATCCACAACCCCACCAGGGACAGCAATATCCTACACCTGGTCATTACCAACATGGGCAACCGGTGTTCCACACCAGAGGTCAAGTCCTCGTTAGTCAGATATGACCACAAGCAAATCACCCTAGACATCCACATCCCAACCCCACACCCCATTAGGGAAACCACCATAAAAAAATTTCTCCAAATCAAACTTCACGCTTCTTAAGACAGAAGTGGCAAACTTCATGACACCCACGCTGACGGACAATAGAGATATGACTGCTGAATCCTATACAATTTCACTTTATAAGCACTTACAAACACTTACAGGACTGCATGGATTGTGCTATCCCTAACAGAACCAAGATGCTATCCTCCAAGAAATGGAAGTCAATCTGGTGGTCCCCTGCTATAAACAAATTCTACAACAAAAGAAAGAAATTGTTGCAAAAAAAAAAACAAAAAGGGAGTAAAATCCCATGATTGGAGGAACTCCGTGGTCAACCACAGTAAGAAGCTGAGATCACTCATAAAATCCACCAAAGCTAGTTACGAAAACAAAATCGTCACTGATTCTAAAGACAACCACAAAGCATTCTATAGCTATGTCAAGAATCTCAATGGCAACACTCAGATCTGCTCTGAGTTACAGCACATTGGCACTAAATATAAAGAACCAACTGATATTGCCAACATCCTGGCAGATAGGTTCAGTGCTAACTTTACCGCTCTCTCATCCCCTAAAGGGCCCATCTGTATACCAGAAGAATGCAAAGTACCTGTAATCATGGCTGCACAAGTAAAAACCACTCTCCAAAGCCAAGGACACAGCATCCATGGGATTGGACAACATCCCAGGCTGCGTTCTACATGAACTACAGAACAAACTGGCACCCCACCTAAGTACCATGTTCAATCATAGCCTCTCCTCAGGCTTTGTGCTCACTGAATGGCACACAGCAACGGTTATCCCACTCCACAAAGGGGTAGCCACCATGGACCCGGGAACTATCGCCCCATTAGCCTGACAAACCTGGTCTGCAAGGCTATGGAGCATATCATCATGGAACAATGACACTGGTAATCTCCAAACTCTGGACCTTACCCAGTTCGGATTTGTAAAAGGCAGATCATGTCTCCTAAACCTGACAGACTTCTTTGAAGAGGTCAGCAAAGCCGTAGAGGAGGGTTAGGTGGTTCAAAACAGCCTATCTAGATCTCTCCAAGGCTTCTGACACCATCCCCCCACTCTGGAATTATAGACAAACTCACTAAACTAGGTATAAATCCCTATGTCACAAGATAGGTTGCCAACTGGCTCACTGACAGAACCCACACTGTGAAAGTAGCAGACTCTAAATCCAACTTCAGACCAGTGACAAGTGGAATACCACAGGGTTCAGTCCTAGGTCCTCGTCCTGTTTGGTATCTACTTCTCTGAAGTACAGGCTAACACAGAAGGTCTTTGGCTAACAAAGTTCACAGATGACTGCAAACTAGGAGCCATAATCAAAACATCTAATGCTGTGGACATACTACAAAAGGGCCTCACCGAGACAGATGCCTGGTGTCAAAGCCATAGCCTCAAGCTCAATGCCAAAAAGTGCACCGTCATCCCTTTTGGTAAAAACTCTCTACCCATGAACTACCACATAGGCGGTAGTCTACTTAACACCGAAAGTGTAATAAAAGAGACCTTGGGACACAGATGGAAAATAGTCTCTCCTTTGATAATCACATCGCCACAGTAGTCAGGAAATCCTAATACATGGCACACCTCATCACAAAAGGTTTCTCATTCAGAAAAAAAAGAAATCATTGTTCCCCTCTACTCAGCACTCATTAGACCCATTATAGAGTACAACAGCCCTTTTGGTATGTACCTCACAAGACATCTACAACAACTGGAAAGGCCGCAGAAATACCTCACAAAGAGGATTACCAGCCTCAAACAGATGCCCTACGCAGACAGACACTCTCAAAAACTCCAGCTTTACTCTGTCGCATATCGCCTACTCAGAGGCGATCTCTGCCTAACATACAAAGCTATGTCAAACCCAGACCTGTTGGACATGCTCCACGTAAAGAAATCCCAATCCCTCCGAGCTACATGCTCTAGGGACCTAAACCTTGTCACCACAATAAACAGAACATGCTGGAGGGATAGATTCCTGCCCTTGACACTTCCCATACTCTGGAACACACTACCTATCTAGATCAAACAAAGCTCCTCATTAGCACTCAAGAAAAATCTTGATGATTGGATGGGAGATAGGAAATTCACCCTGGGGATCACTTCTGTGGCTCTGCTTGACAGGGGCACACGTAAATAATTTTCTTGGTTGGCAAAAGTCAGGGTACCATTTGGCTAGGCTTATATAGACCCTAGGGCCAATAGCCTAGTACCTACCTATGAACCTAAGAGTACCTTGGATTTGAACCAGGGTGTGGTGTCAGAAGATGGAGATGAACAGGAAGAATGAAATCAGTGAATAAATGGAGAATATACAGCAATCACATTTATGAAATGTGACTTTGCAAGAAAGTAGCACAGAAAGGCTGGACTTTTTGCTGACTTTGTTAAACTTCTAAGTGGATCAAAAAGCATATACCCCACTTTATGACTAAATTTTTAAAAAAGACACAAACATATTTTATTCTTATCAGTATTTGTATAAAACACACTACACGCCAAATATAGTAAAGCAGTTTTGTGTAGTGTGTTGTCAGAGGGGTTTTAAATGTAGTGGGAGTCTTTTCAGTGACTGTGGTATACGTTAAAAATATTAAAGTAAACAAGTGCTTTTCACTTGTAAGAAATATAGGCTTTACAGTATAACAACTGGAAAAAGGCTTAACAAAGGCAAGTTTACTGTGAATATGCTGTGATCTTTGGCTGCTGGGGTGGGGTATAAAACTGCAATCTTCTTATATGCAGAATTAAGACATCGTTTCTAATTTTACAAGGGTGACCATCTAGATTTATGCTCTTGGTTTAAGCTATAAACAAGTGTTTTGAGTAAGTAGGTTTGAAAATAAAATGATGAAAATCACTGAAAATGCCAAGTTTCTTACATTTGCAAAAAGTTTAGCTAGTTTCTTTTTTTTTTTCCATTAGCAAATGTTCAGTGGTAGTCAAGACGTCTGCAGCTGAAGACAGTTGTACAGTCTGTTCTGACTGAAATCGATAAAGACTCGTTGCTGACTACTTTTACATGGAGACAAGCTGTCTGCAGGTGCACACAAATAATTTTGAGAGTTCTGGCCATTGTTTGCAGAGGGAAATGCAACATTTAAAGGTAAAATGGTAAGCAGTGCCGAAAAAATTAAACTCTGAAACTATGGGAAGTGAATAAGAGATAGCCTACCCAGCAACATTAATACTTTAATGCATGTAATAAAACAGTGTACAATTTGTGATTTACTTAAAGATAGCCAATGTCCTTTTTCTTAGGGCTAAAAGAAAATATGTTTTCTGAATGTATACCATCTGTTTTTATTTTCACATCTGGGAGGGGAAAACAGCTAATAAAATAAGTGGAAACACGGGTTGTAGCATGTGCTTTAGCATGGGTAATCTTAATTTTAGGCTAGGCAATGCCTGTGGTACAGCTATTGATTTACGGCAATTTTTCCTATTTGGAGGCTAAACTATATATCTTCTGAAGATGTACATATTTGTGTGTGTTTATTCCAAGCTAACATCGGATGAGGATGTTCGGAAAATGTATTTTTTGAGGGTTGTCATTAAAAAGGAGAGTTTTGAAAACTATGACATGGGTTCAAATGGAGATGAGAAGAAAACTGCATAAAAGTTCATCCTGTCATACACTGTGTAACAGGAAAGTTGGAAATACAAGTTAAAACAATGGTCACATATAACAGGTGAGAACAAGTTTTTATCATAATGGCTACACTATCCATATTATCCTGGAACTTAAACAGCCTTACAAGTATAGACAAAAAGGAAAGTGTATGTATTTATTCCCATAATTCAAGAGTGCAAATAGTAATGCTGCGGGTGGCACATTTTGAAAGAAATGAGCATGTGAATTTAACAAAGAATGGGATTTCAGAATATCAGGAACAAAGGAAATGGGGAATACTTTTGCTAGATGGTCTCCAACAGTGAAAGAAGATGGAAAAAATAATGGAAGATACCTGGTAGTAAGGAGCTACTGGCAAGGAAAGAGGATTATGCTGGCATGTAAATTATATTCAACCAAAAACTGCTATTATGGAGCTTAATAAAATGTTGGGAGAAATAGTTAGCTTTCAGCAGGGAATATTACTAGAAGTAGTGATTGTAATTTGATTTGCAAGACTGAAAATGTACCAGGGGGACCTAAAAATAACAAAATGTGTAGATTTCTGAAGAAATTTATGAAAATATTTTATATGGAAGAAGTGGGGTTCAGTAGTAGGAATTCTGGCAGAATTTTTATATTATTCTCCAAGGTACAATAACTAGGCTTGACTAGATAGAAATTCTATTTCACAAGAACACATGCATTTCATTAAAAGATTCTTGATACACATCAGTTTTCATTGATGCATGATCTGAAATGCTCAAGATAGAAATGCAAGATAATGAAGTAAAAATGAGACATTGGTGCTTTCCCACACACCTGTTAAAAGAGAGGAATTTAAGAAATGGGTAGTGGAAATTATAGAGTTATTAAGGAAAATGGATATATCTTCAGAAGTTACAGCTAACAAATGGGAGAAAATGAAAATGGGAGCTTAAAAATAGAGTAGAAATAAAACAAAAAGCAAAACGGTTAAAGCAGTAACATGAATTACTTGGAGGGGATAACAAAGGTTAAAGAATATAGAATAAGGGGGATTTTACAGAACAAGAGAAACACAAAGTGCTAGAGAGAAAATAAGGGAGTATCTGGATAATAGCCATGAGTTTAGAAAGATTGTGGTCAAGCAATTACTTTTGATAACTCCAGAGCACAAAATATTTTAGCACAAAGACTTAAGATAACAGAAAGTTGAAAGGACTGTCACCAAACTTTGAGAGCCTACAACAAGGAAAATAGCCAGAGGTCATGTAGAGAAATTGGAAATCTTTAGAAAATTTTATGAAAATGTGTATAAAACAGAGATATGTGGAAATACAAAAAGAGCTCAAATGGAAATATTTACAGAAGACTTAATTATGCCAAGATTAGAGGTAGATGGGTCTCAACAACTAACAGTTAAGTTAAGAGGAGAGGAGATAAAAATAGTGATGTATAACCAATCTTCAGGAAAGCCTGCAGGAACAGATGGTATTCCTGTGAAAGTTTGGAAGTTGGGAGGGAAGAAAGTGATAAAGATCTGGAAGACTTTAACAGTATTTTAAAAGGAGGGGAAGCACCATTTTGGAAGAAAATTGCGGTGGCTGTATCGCCTAAAGACATAAAGACCCAACAGGCCTGGCGTCATATAGACACTTTTCAGTTTTTAAACCATGAGTGTAAAGTGTTTATATCTATATTAGCTAAAAGAATGGCAAAGGTGTTGCCAAACTTGATAGATATAGATTAATGTAGTTGTGTGAAGGGGAGGCAAACATTTAAAAACATTAACAGAAAAATGGGGATCCAGAGGGAAGCAGAATGTTAGAAAAAGAAATATCACTGCTGTTGGTGGGTCTTGATACAAACATAGAATTTGACAGAGTAACCAGAATGACAGAACAGCAGATTTTTAAAATAAGCACAACTTTACCAGGAAATATTATCGCTTTCTTCTTACAATTAAGATTCCTTCAGATATATACAACAGAACGAGTACTCAGCTTAAAAAGACCAGTAAAGTCACATGATACAAAACACAATGCACTAACAAGGAGGAAAGGAGAGGCAAAACAATGTATAGTAACAGGCAGTAATTGCAAATGAATTACACAGAATACCTACACAAACCAAGAAACTGACACAAAGTGTAACAAAACAGAAGTAAAAATGCTTTAAATTCTTAAAATTATAAAAAACATATTCAAGATTATTCAAAAATATTTCAGAATATATTACTATCTGCCCAACTGTCTCCTTTTCAGGGAGCACTTGATACTAATATCATTCAGACCCAGTGGCAAAGATGCATTTAAAAATATCTGCCACCACAGCTCCCTCTCGTCCAACGATAGGGACCAACGGCCACCCCTAGGTCTGGTCTCACCTGTTCCAAGACCCAAAAATGAAATTTATACTCTGGAAATAATGTAATGCATCTAAAAGGGCACTGGTTTTCCTTACGTTTCTTGATGTCATAAAGGTGCTCATAGATACATTTTAATTTTCTCTTGGTCTTGCCAACATAAAAAGCAGGGCAGCGCCCACAACTTACAATGCAGAACACACCACCTGACTGGCAATTTTTTCAATACTATCTTGAGAGTCCCAATACCAGTACATGTAAGTCTATGTCTGGCAATATGTTCAAATGTGGTGCATGTGGCCAATGCAGTCACATACTGGTCAGGGACTGTATTCAGATCAATGATTAAACTTTATTTATCAAAGGAAAATCCAACTGCCAGTCATGTGGTGTGGTCTACACTGCAACATGTGGGTCTTCGTATCCAAATGTAAAAAGGGGAAGAATCTAAGTATGGCATGGATTGACTACAAAAAAAGCAATTGATAGTATCCCACATTCATGGATAGATAAAAAAAAAAAAAAAAAAAAGAGTGCTTAAAAATGTACAAGATATACACTGATCGACTACGTTACAGTTACCATGAAACAATGGCAGACCACTTTGCAATTAAACCACGATAAAGGACCAATTACTATCCCCAGGGATAAAAATTCAAAGGGAGATATTCCAGGGGGATTCTCTGTCACCATTGCTTTTCTGCCTTGCCCTTAACCCATTGATCTGTCTACTTAACAGCCTAGGCCATGGCTACAATTTGGCTCATAGAAAACAACAAAGTCTAAAGACTTATCTTCTATTTGTCGAGGATTTAAAAATGTACAGCTCATCAGATGAGGAACTGAAAGCACAGCAGCAAGTTGTTAAAACTTTTTCAGATGATATTAGAATGTCATTTGGCCTTGATAATGTGCAAAAGCAACCTTTAAAGCAAGAAAACTGCAGCACTAGGAAAATATCAGTTTGGGACAAGAATGTGATATAAAAGAACTTGAGCAAGAGGGAATGTATAAGTACTTGGGAACTGATGAAGGGTCAGCAATAACAAATGTGAGTACAACTTTGTAAGGAATAGTTTAGAAGACTTAAATTAATCCTGAAAACAGCATTGACATCTAGGAACAAAATAAATGTTATAAACCAATTTGCTCTTCCAATCCTAAATTACAGTTTTGGAGTGATTGATTCTCCCCAAAACCTGTTGGATGGATTAAATATTAAAACAAGAAGGATGCTTCATGCTCACCAAATGAGCTATAAAAATCAGTACATACCAAGATTATATATTCCCCATTCCGGAAGAGGGATGGGTCTCATTGAAATTGATTGCATGTATAGATCTGCAATTGTGGGACTCCACACACATCTGCTGACCACACAAGACCCAAACATAATGAAAGTTTTGAAACATGAGGAGAATAAATCTAAGATGCATTCCCTGCTTTACTTAGCAGAAGCATATAGGCGTCAACCAGGAATGGAAATAAACCAGAAGTAGATAAAAATCAGGCAGCAACTGAATGTGCCAAAAAACAAAAAAAAGAATACAAGGTGAAGGATCAAATGAGGAGGCAAGAAATGTTAGTTGCAAGTATAGAAAACTTCTCAAAGACCCTCATGTTGATCAGGAACAAATGCAGGAATGGTTAAGGAGAGGCGAATTCAAACCAAAAGATGAAAGGTTAATATTGGTGGCACAAGATAGCGGGCTACATACACGTTGGTTTACAAAGTCCATCGAACATGTGGGAGAAACAGATAAATGTAGGTTTTGTAAAACCGAATTGGAAACAGTTGCACATCTCGTTGCTGGTTGTGACATACTAATGGCAGGAGGACTGTATACTGAAAGGCATAATAATGTGACAAGACTGTTGCACTGGGGATTGTGCAAACATTATGGTTTTGGAGTGGCTGAAAAAACACTGGAAACATAAGCCACAAATCATCATACAAAAGGATGAAGTCTATATCATATGGGATCATCCATTACCAACAATTCAAAAGATACATGCTAGAAAACCAGATACAATAGTCCAAGAAAAGAAGACAAGAGTAGCATTGATCACTGAAATCACCACACCCAGTGACTACAGTGTCCTGTGTACAGAGTGACACAGTTATAAAATATCAGGATCTGCAAGCAGAAATGACAGGAATGTGTAAGAAGGATACCCAGATAGTTCTGATAGTAGTAGGAGCAACAGATCTTATAAAAAATAATCTATACACTACCAATACATGTTACTGGGCACGCTACGGGTGCTGCGAAGAGCACTTTTCTGCTGACACCAGACAGTGAAACAATACTAATTTCATGAACTTTAATTATACTTTGACTTAGGAATGGGGTCCATTCCCATCATGGTATTAGAAACCCAAAGGATTTGGGAGAAATTAAAAAGGGAGAGTATTACACTCAAAGCAGCAGAAAGTACTCTAAAAACTGAACTAATGTGGCAATGGAGAAAGGAAATGTTGCCAATAAGGATGGCAGCAAGTAGGGGTACAGAAAATATGCAAGAGGGGTGCTGGAATTTACTGGAGAAAACTGGCAAAAGAGCCAAGATACTGGGAGCAAATAACTAGAGTGGGAAATGTAATAACAGTGTCAAGAGGCAAAGAAGGCATCTGGATTACAGGCTAGAGATTGATATCAATCCCTGTAGGGAAGGTAGAGTATAAGCAAAGAGAAAAGAAAGGGGAATCTTAAATGACAGACATGCTCTTGTCATGTTTTAGTTGAATCTAGATCAGAAGCTGTTGTTAAAAAAGGGATAATTAATAGGGTATATAAAATACTGCATGATAACTACAAGAATCAAATCAGAGGAAGTTACAAAAGAATGGGAATAGAGACTAGAAAAGCAATTTACAAAAGAACAATGAGGGAACATATGCATGGCTCCCAAGTATGCAACAAAGAATAAAAGGTTTGTGATCTTTGCTTGGGAGCTTTTACATAGGTAGACTTCAAAAAAAATTTCCTCAGCCAGATAGCAAATGTTTGAGGTGAGATGGGGAAGAAACTGGCAACTGGGAATATATGTTTTGTCAGTGTAAGCAGATGACAGGATTTTAAAAATATTTTACAGAGTACTCATCAGAAATACTGGAAAATTTAGTCTAAATAAACTGCATTTGAAGTACTGAATGTTACACAAAACAAATAAAAGAACTGGAAGTAGGATCTTTAGAAAAGGGAGAGAGCAAAATACATAGAAATAAATGGAAATTGTAGGAACAATACATGCAGAATAATGTTCAGGAGGAGTGAGGTTTCAGGGAAGGCAGGACTCCAGCAATTTATGTAATACTGGACTAATACCAGTTACAAAGAAAATGTGTGATGTATAATGTATGCATGTATGTATGTATGTATGTATGTATGTATGTAAGTAAACGGGGAAAAAATTAATATAGTTAGTTTTCTGTTAATTTACGTTTGCCTATATTGTTTGGGACAGTTTAAGCTGTTAAAAAGAGGAGGTGGTAAAAATATTTACTTCAAACCAAGGAGTTTTTTTTTTATTTTTTATTTTTTTTTTTGTTAAAGAGGAAACTGTAAGCTGAATGTAAATGGAGACACGATATGGATCTGAAACTGTTTATGACGCTTAAGAATAGTTTGGTTGTCTAAATTAATTAGGCTTCAGACAGAGTGAAGGGGCACAGTGTATATTTGAATAAATATTTCAAAAATATCACGTAATTTTCTTAATCTGGGAGGAAAGGAGGACATCCTCTTACATTACATCATGGGAGTTTATGAAAAAAATGGATATATTAGGGATTCATAAAATGCTTGCAGGTTGGGAGTGTGTGTTTTGATTATGAGAAAAAAAGAGTTGGGTCTTCTGTGTAAAAAGAATTTTCATCAGGATCACCATTTGAATCCACTCTATACATAGCTTATATGTATAGCTTTAGCAGAGAACATGAATGTGAGATCTACATATGTGGTAGGAAAAGAACCAAAATCTGTGGCATACGCAGATGAATTGTGTACACTGGTTAAAAAAGTCAAGAAAATGTGATGGCGGAATGTGAAAAAGAAAAAAATAGATATGTTAAAGCTGGAAGGATTTGTATCGGTGGGTTACGACAGAGGAGTATGCAATAGATAGGATTGACTTTAAGCATTATACAAAGAAAGAGGATTTTTTTTTATTTGAATTTTGTGAATAAAATTGGGACATTAAGTTACAAAATGGTTGAATCTAAAGATTCATCAGTTAGTTAAGCTTATGGCATTCAAAATTAAATTTAGTGAAAAATGATATAGTACAGTATACAATTCACCAGATAAGTGAGCTGGTCCTCAGACTCATTTCATTCCTATCCCAAACCAAAATGGCAGACACAAGTAGAAAATAGTCAAATCCGACTACTAAAGATACAGGCATACAATATATTTCTGTATCACATAAGTTTTGTCTAAATATGTTACATTTTTGACAACTGCAAACAGTAAACTACTTACATGAAAAGATACAGACAATCCAAAAACTGAAGGTACTGAAGACACCAACGAGCCAGCAAGAAATTTAAAAATGTATTAGTAATGAACCAACAAGATTAAGTGCTTTCATCAGTCTACAAGTAAGACTTCATCAGAATCTAAAAATTCAACAAACTCTACAATATTTAAATAGTAAAAAATAAAAATATTCATATGACCACCACATCAATTAACAACAGAAGCAAATGTGTTAACCCTATGTTATCAAAGTACAAAAGAAGGTAGTTATTAGAACATAAGGTGCAGGGTTTACACTTTGTAAGATTTTAAACGCAGTACACTACTGATTGAAGGCCAGGGGGCACACAAGTATTCAACCTTAGTTGCCACATCATTTCTCTACATTCAGCAAGGTCTTCCTATGGCCCTCCCCTCATATTCTGGGGTACAAAATACAATCCAAAAAATAAAAAAGGAATGATCAGGGTGCGTTTCCACATGCTTGTATAAAAGAGTTTTTAACATTGTTATTCCTTAAATCTGGAGGAAACCACACTCACTACAACTCCAGTCTCACATAGACCTACCACGACAGCAAACCAAACCCATAATCACACAAAAACATACTCGGAGGCTCTAAATAAAGATCTGCCGAAGCAGCAGAGACCTCCAAAGCAGACACCCAAGCAGCCGCTACCCCAAACACGTGCAACACATATCCCACAAAGCCAGTGTGCCGAACAGTCACAGCCCTTAGGACTAAACAACACACCTGATACACTTGTAATAGGTGACTATCGTCAGGCACACTGACGTCCCGCTCACCAGGCTGAACAAGGAGAGGGTCACGGTGAGCAGCCTATCGTCAGGCACACTGACGTCCCGCTCACCAGGCTGAACAAGGAGAGGGTCACGGTGAGCAGCCTGTCGGGCGCTAGGATCCGCCACATAACACAAGCACTCAGGTCACTCCAAGGCAAGTACAAATATGACTCAGTCATTGTCCATGCTGGTGTGAATGACCTGAGACGTACCTCCCTGGACTATATGAAAAGAGACATAAAGGAGCTCTCTAAGCATGTAGCCCAGGCCGGTATGACCCTGACCTTGAGTAGCATCTTACCCTCACCAAGAATGATGCCACAATATGAAGACAAGATGATCAATTTCAACAATTGGCTTAAGTACTGGTGTCATTCAAAGGGGATCCAATTCCTGTCAGCTTGGGATGATATGCTCGACAAGCCACGATGCTTCACTAGGGACGGCTTGCACCTGTCACCCCTGGGCTTTCGGATATTGGCAAAGGCTCTTGCTACCCCCATAGTGCCTTTTTTAGGCAAGGCTCAAAAGACAGACCAACCTCCATAGGTATCACAAGGGATAAGAAACTAAGAGTAATGCTACTCAATGCCAGAAGTCTAAACCTCAAGATGCACTCGAAACTCTCCTTAGCATGGAGAACATCGATATCTGTGCAGTAACAGAAACCTGGTTCAGGGCTCCCGAGAGCACCCCAGCACTACCAGGTTATACCTCATACCATGCTTTTTGGCTCCAAAACTTTGACCGAACCACAAAAGGAGGGGGAGTATCAATATTCATCAAAGATACCCACACCTCCAGGTTGGTGGCAAACACGAAGCATCAGAGACTATCCATGTGCAACTAACAGTGGGTAAAACTGCCTACCAGTTTATAGCCTGCTACAGACCACCCTCCCAAACCCAGGAACCCCACTCGGCCTTCCTGAGAACACTGGAAAATATGAAGGTCTCTCCAAACACCATTATATTGGGCGACTTCAACTACCCAAACATAGACTGGGAGCATTACTCTAGCTCCAACACCCTAGCCCAAAGGTTCCTAGAATTTATAAACTCAAATGCTATGGAACAACTTGTTACCACTCCCACAAGAGGGAAAACAAACTGGACCTGATCATCACCAACATGGGGACTCTATGCTCCAGACAAGAAGTGTATCCCTCACTGGTAAGATCAGACCATAAACTAATCTCACTGGATATTCACATCCCGACACCACCCCTGCCCTGAAAACCACAGTGAAAAACTTCTCTAAAGCAAATTTCACACTCCTCAAAACTGAGGTGGAATCCTTCAAAGCCCCGGCCTGTGGAAAATACGGCCCAGACCGCAGAATCCTTTATAAACGCATTCTATGAACACCTTCAGGAATGCATGGATCATCGATCCCAAATAAAACCAAGACCCAATCCTCCAAAGGCAGACGTCCTGTCTGGTGGACCCCAGCCATAAACAAACTATACAATAGAAGGAGGAAGCTACTAAATGATAGAGAAAAATCCCAAAAGGGAAGGCATCACTGATCAGTATTAGCAAAAACTACGGGCACACATAAAATTGTCTAAGGCCAGCTTGAGAGAAAAATTGCACAAGACACTAAGGATAATCACAAGGCTTTCTTTAGTTATTTTAGGAACCTGGGTGGTAATTCCCAGATATGCTCAGAATTAGTCCAAAATGACAAAAAATACACCGAACCCACAGACATTGCCAACATCCTAGCTGACAGGTTCAGCGCAAACTTCTCCCCCCCCACCCACCAAAAGGGCAAATATCTATCCCAGCAGAGTGCTGCCCCCTGACATCTCAAATGCTCAGGTAAGAGCCGCCCTCTCCAAAGCAAAAAACACAGCATCAATGGGACCCGATGGTGTCCCGGGCTCGTCCTACATGAATTCCAAGAAGAGCTAAACCCAAACATAAAACTACTGTTCAATCTCAGCCTTACTACAGGATATGTGCCCAAAGAGTGGCGTACAGCAACAGTGGTCCCTCTCTCCATAAAGGTGGTGCCTCAACGGATCCTGGAAACTATCGCCCCATAAGCCTGACTAGCTTGGTCTGCAAAGCTATGGAAAGGATCATCATGGACCTCATAAATAAAGATATTGGGGACCTACAAACACTGGATCCTACCCAGTTCGGCCTTGTTAAGGGCAGATCCTGCCTCTTAAACCTGGTTGATTTCTTTGAAACAGTCACCAAGGCCATTGACGAGGGGAAGGTGGTCCACACAGCCTACCTGGACCTCGCAAAAGCCTTCGATACAATACCCCACTCGGGCATTATAGATAAGCTCACCAGCTTAATTATAAACCCCCATGTCACTAGATGGATTGCAAACTGGCTCAAGGACAGAACCCACATGGTTAGAATTGCTGGAGCCATGTCAGACTCCAAACCAGTTACAAGTGGTGTCCCACAAGGCTCAGTCCTGGGACCTCTCTTGTTCGGTATATATTTCTCTGAGGTACAGGCCAACACGGAAGGATTGTGGCTGACCCAGTTTGCAGATGACTGCAAACTGGGCGCCATAATCGACTCTCCAGCCGACACAAGCATCCTCCAAAAGGGCCTCATAAAAACAGACAACTGGTGCCAGAGCCATGGCCTCAAGCTAAATGCCAAAAAGTGTATAGTCATCCCCTTTGGCAAAAACAAAGTGCCCACAAATTACCACATAAGTGGTAATCCATTAAGTACAGAAGTAATTAGGGACCTGGGGACCCAAGTTGATAGCAATCTCTCATTTGACAACCACGTGGCCAAAGTGGTTAGAAAAACATTTTATACAGCCCACCTAATCATGAAGGGATTCACATCTAGATCAGGGGAGGTCATCGTGCCTCTTTACTCATCCCTCATCAGGCGCATAATTGAGTACAATGCCCCTTTTGGGATGTACCTTACCAGACACCTGCAGCAACTGGAAAGACCCCAAAAGTACCTCACCAAGAGGATCAAAGGGCTCAAACAGATGCCATATGCTGCCCGGTTAAAGAAACTCCAGCTCTACTCAGTGGCATACCGCCTGTTCAGAGGCGATCTGTGCCTGACGTATAAAGCCATGTCCAACCCAGAATTAATGGACATGCTGCACCTCAGAAAATCCAAATCCCATCGAGCTACGCGCTAGAGAGACTTGAACCTCAGCACTGAAATAAATAGGACATGCTGGAGGGACAGATTCATAACCCTTCACTCTGGAATAAAATCCCAGTCCAGGTTAGGCAGAGTCCCTCATTGACTCTCTTCAAGAGGAATCTTGATGAGTGGATGGGAGATCGTAGGTTTACCCCGGGTATCACTTCTGTGTCACTGTTAGACAGAGGCACAGTATACTAACCTCGAAAAAGGGCAGAGCAAAATAAATTTAAAATGGGTGGCGAAAGCCAAACACATTCTGGCTAGGCTTATAAATGCCCTAGGGCAGATAGCCTAGTATGAACCTATGAACCTATAAATAAACTCTTTAAATTTCTGTTTGTTTTTTCCCCACATAAAAACGAACACTGAACACACTTTGCCACTTATACTAAACCCACTGAAATACAAGTGCAGTGGAATGAAGTAACCAACGTTTGGGTCAATAACACTAGTGTGTTACCCTCAAAAATAAATTTGCATTGGTTACAGAGTTCACACTTGTAGGTTCCCCACCTCTTGCCTGAATTCGAAGCCAGTTTTTCACTGTCTTCCAACAGTTTTTTCAGTACTTCCAAATCCTATATACTATACATGGTCTGTCACCAAACTTCCCAAAATCTTTCCCATAACAAGGAAATATTTTCCAGTTCTAACATAGTATGTTACCAGTTACATTACTGTCCACAGTGCAAGTTGTGACAAATGGCTTACTATAATTTTTAGTGTTACCTGTAGCATATCTGTCATTAACCGCCTACTCAGAGGCGATCTGTGTCTGACGTATAAAGCCATGTCCAACCCAGAATTAAAGGACATGCTTCACCTCAGGAAATCCAAATCCCTTAGAGCTACACGCTCCAGGGACTTGAACCTCAGCAGAGAAATAAATAGGACATGCTGGAGGGACAGATTCATATCCCAGAGGCTCCCCTCACTCTGGAACAAAATCCCAATCCATGTTAGGCAGAGCCCCTCACTGACCCTCTTCAAGAAAGATCTTGACGAGTGGATGGGAGATCGTACGTTTACCCCTGGGATCTCTTCTGTGTCCCTGCTTGACAGAGGTACAGCAAACTAACCTTAAAAGGGCTACCTTATGTGACCTACTATACAGAGGCACAGTCAACTAATCTAAAAGGGTGGCGAAAGCCAAACACACTCTGGCTAGGCTTATAAATGCCTAGAGCAGATAGCCTAGTATCAACCTATGAACATACTCCATAATCTGAGTAGTGGAACCCCTGAAAAGAGGTAAGATGGTGCCTTCTAACCTTTTAGTACTAACCTCATTATGAATACTAACAATCAATTGCAATTATACCATCTTGCCTGGAACATGTCAAGTAGCTTGCTACTTTCTTGCTCAAACATATTGTCATCAGAAATCATTTTAGCCAGATGAATAAATTGTCCCTTTATCACCCCTTTCTTAACATGCCAAGGGTGGCAACTTGTGTAATCCAAGAGAGAATTTGAACAGGGGGTTTCCTATAAACGTTAGTAGTAAGCCTCTCCTTAACATGATCTTTGGCTATTAGCACATTAGGTAGCTAATGCTTTCAGTGCTGTAGGAATAAGTAAATTTCAAAAACGAGGTAATGGAATTCAAATAGTTTACCAAGTCATTTGCTTCTTTTTCATTCATTTCCTCTGCTAAAAAAAAATATCAGCCGAATATCTGGCATAGATTTTTAATGCCTGTACTCTTGGGTTACTCAGTATGCACCGTTTTTCCCATTGCACCATGATTATATTAGTATACAGGGGGCACAAGCCACCCCCACTGCTACACCCCTTTTCTGCTTAAAATACTGTCCTTCAATATAAACAAAGCTGTAGTTATTCCCCATCAATGAGACTAAAATTTCAATTTCATCAAAAGAATATGTTCGCAAATCCAATAGAAATTCCCTAAGCCATTCAAGACCCTGTTGGTGGGGAATAACATTAAATAAACTAACATCATCTACTGTTACAAAACATAATGCTTTTGAATAGTTAACTCCCCTAAGATTTGTCAAAAAATCCCAAGAGTCCTTACAGACGTGGTGGTACCTTGCTAAACAATTTTTAAGCTTCAAATCCACATATTTTGCCATGGCATGTACCTTAGAAATACTGGCATTAACAATTGGCCTCATAGGAGGATCCCTCAAATCTTTACGAAGCTTTGGAATGCCAAAAATGGTTGGCACTATGGGATATTTCACTTTAAGGAAACTCACAGTTTCCCCATCTACTTGCCCTTGGTCAAACATGTCTTGCAAAACAAAAAAAAAATCTATTTTCCTGCATGCGACATGAATATAATTTCATGTAGTTTCTTCATACATATCATCAGTAATTGTAGAGAGTTTGTTGAATTTTTTTAGATTCTGATGAAGTCTTGGTTATAGACTGATGAAAGCACCGTTGACTCATTATTAATACATTTTTAAACTTCTCGCTGGTGTCTTCAGTACCTTCATTTTTGGATTGTCTGTATTTTTTAGATGAAAAGATACTTGCAACTAAATTAATTAGTAACGGGAAGTAATAGACTAAACATTATCCATTGCCTCTAACTCTACACATAGCTATACACGTTTGCCTACATACTAAGCAAGGCATAACTGAAACTGCCAACTGGATGACTGATGTGGCTACTCAAGTCAGAAGTGACAAACTTACTTCATGACACCCATGCTGACGGGAGCTGAAAGTTCGACTGCTGAATCCTACACTAAGGCACTGTACGAGCACATCCACTCGTGCATGAATCTTGCCAACCCAAATAGCACCAAGAAGCTCTCCTCCAAAAAACGAAGCCAATCTGGTGGTCCCCTGCCATAAACAAACTATACAACAGAAGGAAGAAACTGTTGCATAAAAGAGGAAAATCCCAGGATGCAAAAGACTCCCTTACCAGCCTCAAAAAAAACTGAGATCCCCCATAAAATCCTCCAACGCTAGTTACGAAAATAAAATTGCCAAAAGTTCCAAAGACAACCACAAGGCATTCTATAGTCATGTCAAGAATCTAAATGACAATGCTCAGATCTGCTCTGAGCTACAACAGAATGGCATTAAATATACGGATCCCATGGATATTGCCAATATCCTAGCAGATCGATTTAGTGCCAACTTCACCCCCCCTCTCACACCCTAAAGGGCCCATCTCAAATATCAAAAGATAGCCAAATTCTGGTAATCATGGCCACACAGGTAGAACTGGCACTTTCCAAAGCTAAGAATACAGCATCCATGGGACCAGATGACATCCCAGGCTGTGTACCACATGAACTACAAAATGAACTGGCACCTCACCTAAGTGTCATGTTTAATCATAGCTTCACCTCAGGCTTTGAGCACACAGTGTTACACAGCTACAGTTATCCCACTCCACAAGGGGGGATCCACCTTGGATCCCGGGAACTACCGTCCCATCAGTCTGACGAGCCTGATCTGCAATGGCACGGAACGCATTACCATGGAACTTATAAACAAAGGCACTGGCAACCTTCAAACACTGGACCCCACCCAGTTTGGGTTCGTGAAGGGCCAATCACCGACTTCTTCGAATCAGTCTCCATAGTGGTGGACGAGGATAAGGCAGTCCACACAGCCTATCTGGACCTCACCAAGGCCTTCGACATCATCCCTCACTCTGGAATCATAGATAAACTTACTAAGCTGGGCATAAATCCCTACGTCACTCAATGGGTTGCCAACTGGCTTACTGACAGAACCCAGACTGTAAAAGTAGCCAACACCAAATCCAGCTCCAGACAAGTGGAGTACCTCAGGGTTCAGTATTGGGACCGCTCTTGTTTCGCATCTACTTCTCTGAAGCACAGGTCAACACTAAGGGACTCTGGTTAACAAAGTTCACAGATGACTGCAAACTGGGAGCCATTATTTAATCCCCAAATGATGTAGATATTCTACAAAAGGGCCTTACAAAAACAGATGCTTGGTGCCAGAGCCATGGCCTCAAGCTTAATTCCAAGAAATGTATAGTTATCCCCTTTGAGAAAACATGTACCCATGAATTACCACATAGGTGGCAGTACACTAAACACCAAAAGTGTGATGAGACTTAGGGACACAGGTGGACAGTGGTCTCACCTTCCATAGCCACATCGCCACGGTCAGGAAATCCTTTTATGTGGCACACCTCATCACTAAGGGCTTTTCATACAGAAAAAAGGAGGTCATTGTCCCACTGTACTCATCCCTCACTAGACCCATTATAGAGTACAACGCCCCATATGGTATGTACCTCACAAGACATCTGCAACAGCTGGAAAGGCCGCAGAAATACATCACTAAAAGAATCACAGGCCTAAAGCAGATGCCCTATGCTGACCGTCTAAAAAAAAAAAAAAAAAAAAAAAAAAAAACTCCAGCTATACTCTGTGGCATATTTTCTACTCGGAAGCAATCTCTGCTTAACATACAAGCCATGTCAAACCCTGAGCTGTTGGACATGCTCCACTTAAAGAAATCCCAATCCCTCAGAGCCACACGCTCCAGGGATCTAAACCTTGTCATCACAATGAACAAAACATGCTGGAGGGATAGGTTCCTAACCCAGAGACTCCCCATATATGTCAAGCAGAGTGCCTCCTTGGCCCTCTTCAAAAGGAAGCTTGATGATTGGATGGGAGATAATTCCCCCCAGGGATTATAGGTTCATACTAGGCTATCTGCCCGAGGGCATTTATAAGCCTAGCCATAGTTTTGTGGCTTACGCCACCCCTTAGTTTGGAGAAACTATGCCCATTATTTAGCTGTGCCTCTGTCGAGCAGTGACACTGGGGTAACCCCTGGGGTGTATCTGCGATCTCCCATCCATTGGTCAAGATTCCCCTTGAACAAGGCCAGCGAGGTGCTCTGCCTCACATAAACCGGGATTTTGTTCCACAGCATAGGGAGTCTTTGGGTGATGAATCTATCCCTCCAGCACGTCCTATTAATAACCGTGTCGAGGTTTAAGTCACCCGCCCTTGTGGCTCTGAGGGATCTAGATTTTTTGAGATGAAGCATATTCATCAAATCTGGGTTTGACATGGCCTTGTATGTCAGGCATAGGTCACCTCTGAGTAAGCGATGCGCAACTGAATATAACTGGAGTTCTTTCAGTCGTGCAGCGTAAGACAGATTTTTGAGACCCTTTATCCTTTTGGTGAGGAACTTTTGTGGCCTCTCCAGCTGCTGCAAGTGTCGGGTCAGATACATTCCGAATGGGGCATTGTACTCGATCATTGGTCTGATGAGTGATGAGTATAGGGAGACTATGACTTCCCTTGATCTAGATGTGAATCCCTTCATGATAAGGTGGGCAATGTAGAAGGTCTTCCCAACTACTTTAGCAATATGAGTGTCGAATGAAAGGCTACTGTCAACCTGGGTTCCCAGGTCCCTAATAACTTCTTCTGTGTTCAGGGGATTGCCACCTATACGGTAGCTAGGGGTAACCTTATTTTTCCCGAAGGGTATGACTATGCATTTCTTGGCATTTAACTTGAGGCCATGGCTCTGGCACCAGTTATCCGTTTCTGTGAGACCCTTCTGAAGGATATCTGTGTCGGATGTGTTCTCAACTACGGCCCAGTTTGCAGTCATCTGCGAACTTTGTCAGCCATAACCCTCCTGTGTTTGCTTGTACTTCAGAAAAGTAGATGCCAAACAAGAGTGGGCCCAGGACTGAGCCCTGTGGGACACCACTTGTGACAGGCTTGGAGTCTGACATGGCGCCAGCAACTCTGAGCCTGTGGGTTCTGTCACTCAGCCAGTTTGCAACCCATCTTGTAATGTATGGGTTTACATTTAAGTTGATGAGTTTTTCAATGATACCCGAGTGGGGTATTGTATCGAAAGCCTTCGCCAGGTCTAGGTAGGCTGTATGGACTGCCTTTCCCTCGTCAATGGCCTTGGTGACTGTTTCAAAAAAGTCAACCAAGTTTAAAAGGCATGATCTGCCTTTGACAAAGCCAAACTGGGTTGGATCCAAAGTCTGCAAATTCCCTATGTCTTTATTTATGAGATCCATTATGATCCTTTCCAATGCTTTGCAGATCAGGCTTGTCAAGCTAATGGGACGGTAATTTCCAGGGTGGGTGGAGGCACCGCCTTTGTGGAGTGGGACCACAGTCGCTGTGCGCCACTCCCTGGGTACGTATCCGGAGGTGAGACTAAGATTAAACAGCTGTCCTAACTGTGGGTTCAATTTCTCGTTGAGTTCATGGAGCACACAGCCGGGGACACCATCAGGTCCCATGGATGCTGTGTTCTTTGCCTTGGAGAGAGCAGTTCTCACCTGAGCGTTGGAGATGTTTGGGGGGCTACAATCATTTGGTATAGATATCTCTTCTTTAGGCGGGGAGGGTGGGGAGAAGTTTGCACTGAACCTGTCAGCCAGTATGTTGGCAATGTCTGTAGGATCAGTAATCTTCACATCATTTTGAACTAATTCTGAGCATATCTGGGAGTTTCCTCCTAGGTTTCTGACATAGCTAAAGAATGCTTTATGGTTGTCTTTAGAGTCCTTAGCTATTTTTTCTCAAAATTAGCTTTGGATGATTTTATGAGAGCTCTTAGCTTTTTACTTATAGTGATCAGTGGTGTCTTACCTTTTAAGGATTTTGCTCTATCTTGTAGTAGCTTTCTCCTTTTATTGTAGAGTATGTTTATGGCTGGGGTCCACCAGACTGGATGCTTGCCTTTGGTACAAAGAGTCTTTGTTTTGCTTGGGATTGCCTGATCCATGCAGCCCTGCAGGTGCTGGTAGAAGGCATTTGCAAGTGATTTAGCGGTTTGAGTAATGTTAACCGCCGGCTCAGGGGCCTTAAAGGAGACCACACTAGTCTTTAGAAGTGTGAAGTCGGCTTTCGAGAAGTTCTTTACTGTGGTCTTTTTCATTTCGTTTCGGCGGGATGAGGACCTCCAGCGAGATTAGTTTGTGATCAGATCTCACCAGTGAGGGGTATACTTCTGGCGTTGAACATTGTGCTCCCATGTTTGTAATGATGAGATCAAGTATGTTCTCTCCTCTTGTGGGGATGGTGACTAGTTGTTCCATGGCATTTGAGTTTATGAATTCCAGGAACTTTTGGGCTAGAGTGTTTGGGCTTGAGTAGTGTTCCCAGTCTATATTAGGGTAGTTGAAGTCACCTAGTATGATGGTGTTCGGAGATACATTTATCCCCTCCAGTGTTTTCAGGAAGGCCATGTGAGGTTCCTGAGTTTGCGAGGGTGGCCTGTAACATGCTACAATTTGTATAGCAGTCTTGCCTATGGTTAATTGCACCTGGATGGTTTCCGATGCATCGTGCGATGCCACCAATCTTGAGGTGTGGGTGTCCTTGATGAATATGGATACCCCTCCTCCTTTCTTGGTATTGTCCGGGTTTTGGGGCCGGAATGCATGATATGAGGTAATACCTGATAGTGCTGGGGTGCTCTCAGGAGCCTTGAACCAGGTTTCTGTCACAGCACAGACATCGATGTTCTCCATACTGAGAAGGGCCTCGAGTGCGTGCATCTTGAGGTTGAGACTTCTGGCATTGAGCAGCATTACCCGTTTTTTTTCTTTGTTTTGTTCTAGGGTGGTAGGTTTAGAATTTGAGCCTTGCCTAAAAAAGGCACTATGGGGGTGGCAAGAGCCTTTGCCAAAATCCGAATCCCAGGGTGACAAGTGCAAGCCGTCCCTTGCAAAGCAGCGTGGCTTGTCCAGCATGTCATCCCAGGCAGACAGACATTGGATCCCCTTTGAATGACACCAGAGTTTAAGCCAATTGTTAAAACTGATCATCTTATCTCTGTATTGTGGCATCATTCTTGGTGAAGGTAGGATACTGCTCAAGGTCAGGGTCATACCTGCCTGGGCTACATAATCAGAGAGCTCCTCTATGTCTCTTTTCATGTAGTCCAGGGAGGTACGTCTCAGGTCATTTACACCAGCGTGGACAATGATTGAGTCGTACTTGTACCTGCTGTTGAGAGACCTGAGTGCATGCGTTATGTGGCGGATTCTAGCACCCGACAGGCAGCTTACTGTGACCTTCTCCTTACTCAGTCTGGTGAGCGGAACGTCAGTGTGTCTGACTATGGAGTCACCAATGACTAGTGTGTCTGGCATAGTGTTTGGCCTTAAGGGCTGTGACTGCTTGACACTCTGACTGTGTGGTCTATGTGATGCAGGTGTTGTGTTCTGAGGTGGTAGTTGTTTGTCTGCTTTGGTGGCCTCTGCTGTTTTGGTAGATTTTTGATCAGAGCCTCCGAGTATGTCTTTGTGTGTTTATGTGTATGATTTGAGGTTGTGATGGTATTATGTGAGACTGGGTCTATAGTGTGTGTGGTTACCTTCTCCTCCTGTCTGGTCTTGCCAGTTCTATGTTGAGAGAACTCAGCCTCCAGTTTGGCCATATAGTTGCATCTCTCGCATGTATTTGTGTTTTGTGGGAGGAGGAGAGGGTTGTCTGTGTACATGAGACAATTGTAACATTGCCTCAATAATCCCAGGTTCACCAGCTGAGCAGGAGAGGGTATTAGCAACCGATCCCTCGACATGCTAGAAGGAATAGACAGAAAAACTTAAAAAAAGGTTTTGGGGATGTGGGTGACCGAGAAATGGGGTTTGCTTTTTTTGGGGTACTTTCTATAACAAGAGTGCTTTATCGAGGTGATAAGTACTGTAGGAGCAAGTGCTTAGCTATACGGATAGAGAATAGTCTACTTGGGAGTCAAGTAGAGATAATTTATAGTTGGAGGATACACTAAATAGAACAGTAGTACACTTTGAGGAAGGTAGTTTTAAGGGAAAATTTGAAGAGTGAACTTTAGGTAGCCCTAATGGTTTAAATCTGCTTAACCGGCACTGCCCTAGTGTGCAACGGTAGCAGCTCCGCGCTAAAGCGAGCCAACGCGTGCTTTATAGCAGGGGGCTGGAAAAAACAGGAAATGACCCAAAATGGCCAACAAATTACAAGTTGCTGCTTCTAACCACTCCTCTGAGGACAAACAAGCAGCTCAGTACTCCCCACTCCCACTGGTGAGTAAAGAAACTACCTCTGGCCACACAAGAAAATGGAGGAACACAGAAACCAAATACAAAGCCCAGGGATCAGCAAAATCTGATCACTGGAACAACTAGCAAGTAAAGTTTAGGAAAGGAGAAATATTTTTTTGTTTTTTCAAACAGACAAGAAAAATGCAGTAAATGCTTTGTTTTCGACTAAATTGCTATCAAAGGCTGGTACACTTGAGTGTATTAGCCTGGTAGTTACTTTTAAGCAATACTTTAGCCCACAAGTGCAATCAACAATATAAGCTCACAAACACAGGAAAATAAGGCAATAAAACAGTAATAAAGGCACAAACAGTCGCTCTGCTAGGCAGGGGTCCAGGGAAGTAAATATTGTGGGAAGAAATATCCAGGGAATTGTTATGGCTAGGCTTGTTTAGGCCCTAGGGCCAATAGCCTAGTACCAACCCTTGAACCTATATAGTGAACCCAGTGATGCTTTTCTGTTCTATTTTTTTTTTTTTTTTTTTTTTTTTTTTTTTTTAAGTAAATACAAACAAACAAACATGCTTAAGCTGATGGAGACATGCAAGTTTGGCGGTTTAAATTGAATAGGCTGACAGAATGCAAGTTTGGCGGTTTAAATTGAATAGGCTGACAGAAGAGGATGGGATGAGTGGAAAACTGGAGTGTTTAAAAATGTACAGGTGATGGCAAAGAATGAGTGACAGAATTGTGTGAAGATTAAAATGTGTTAGATGAGAATTGGGGAAGTGAGAGAGGATGGCAAGAAATAGCTTGTGAAAGAGTGATGTCAGAGTTTTGTTTCACTACAGTGGAAAGAGGAATTTAGAGAACTAAGAATAATGTTAAAGCCATGAATTGCTTGCAGAATGTGTGTTCATGATGATTCAACTAAAGGCTATTCCCAAAACACAAACAGCATAATGGAAAGTACACACGTATATATTAAGAATAAAGTATTGTTCCTTTGCTTTTTGAATTTTCCTGTATTAAAAATTTTTAGAATCTCACTGCTGACAGAACATGAACTTGCTGAAATGTTACATATATAAATGTGGAATATGATGTTTACAATATGGCATTACATGTCAAACATACAGGGAGGTAATCAAGGCTTTATGCCAGCAAACACAAAATTTAAGATGTCAGTTTAATTTTCAGAGTTTTTTTACTATTTTTAATGTTGTGGATATTCAATGAACATTTTGAAATTACAGAAAAGGGTACCTCCTGTTGAATGAAAAAAAAAAAAAGGTCTGAGAATTAAGTATTTTTTTATACATGCTCTGCTCTTTCTACAATAAATTTTGTATGTCTTCTGTTTATTTATACTTCATTTTATGGGGTCTACGAACTGCAATTTTCATTTAATAACTAGTTCCCCACCTTCCTTTCTAGACTTCTTGCTATGCACATCCATGTTGAGTCACTTTTGTTTCCTTCACTAGAGTCTTCCATATTTATTTTCTCCTTCTCTTCACTTCCCCATATGTATGCACCATTACTAATTCTGTGAGACCTTCTAACCAGTTTGGGCCAAGACTCAGCCTGTCTTAATGACAAAGGGTGTTTTTTTAATTTTAGGTGTTCATTCATCTTCCTAACAGTTCCATGCCCAATGGCTCAAGTCAGTCATTCTGCTCCTCAATCCTCTCTTTCCTCTGTGTGACGGCATCTGGCACAGTTAGCAGTTCTGAGAATGCTTCCACCAACCCCCAATCCTAGCATCCTTCTACCAACGTCTCAAAGTCTCCTTTGATGTGTTGGTGCCTAAATGTAATGCAACATTTATCCCATGCCCTGTGTGACCATTTTAGTCACATTGTGTGTCTCAAAGCAACTCTGAGACAGTTCCACCGCAATTTGGCCTTTTTCTCTCTATGCTAAGATGGAGAATGAGACTGAAGACTAGCTCTCCTCCCTTTCACTTCCTGCCTCATATTAAAAGTCATCCTATTTGTGACCTTTTCATTCCAAATATCTTCATAACCCAGATTAGTTACCACCATTCCTATACGGCACATAATCCCTTTTCCAACTCATCCAGACCTCTTTCTGCAAGTCCTATCCACCATTTTCAACAGCAGCCTCTCTCTAATATTATTCCCCTCAGTCTTTCTCCTGCTGGTCATTCCTCTGCTCTTTGCCCATACAGAGTTCCACTCTTCTGTCCCCCTCCACTATCTATCCCTTCCAAACGACTGTGTCCCTCCTTGCATACTAAGCTCCCTGCGGTCAGTCCCAGTTTGGCCATCTGTCACTGCCTTCACTTCTTCGCCTTTCACTTCATTCTGTCCCTTCCTTTGCCACTTTGGCTTCCTTCTCTCTATGCCACCTCTACTGGCCTCCTCTAGCACTTTCTTCCTTCATCCTAGTTCTTCTCATACTTGTTTGTATTCTTCCAACATCTCTACTCTTTTATTCCTGTCTACTGACCTCCAAATGCATCCCCTCCTCTCCTCTCCTCTTCAACCCTTCCCTTTCTTGCCTGATTAACCAGTTGATCATCACATCCAACGTTCATATCTTCTGAAGCTCTTACATCCTCTCCTACTACAAAGCTCCCAGAGGGAAACCCTTTTCCCAAATCATAGGCATCTCCCACTTGCTTCTCTCTCCCAACCTCATATCCAGTCTGCAATGCACCTTTTCATCCTCTCCTATTCCCCAAGTCCCTTCTTTTTGTTTCTTGCTTTTATAGTTAACTTGTTCGCACTAAGTTATTCTTCTCTCACTCAAGTATCCTTAATGCCCTACTTGGCAAAAGCCAAACAAATAAAAACTTAAAGCCTGATAAAACCACTGCGATGCTTGTTAAGCTACAAAAACTCACATGCAAAAAACCTCAAAGTGCATCATTCAGTCTTTGATATCTGCTTAATCTAGCTAAGTGTTACAGGGAACCAGGGCATTCAACACGCACAAACCAGTGAAAAAGATGGAGCATCACCTGATCATGTACAGAAACACCTACAAGTACTCTGAAGCATCACCAACTCACCTATGGCTGGATGGGTTATTGAAGAAAACTGGATTACCTAGTGAAAAGCCATGCAAACAAAAGGAGAACATGCAGGCTCCACATCGGAAGCACTCCCAACCTAGATCCAAACTGGAGAACTAAGCAGTCAGGCAGCAGTATTAGTTCTTGAAAGAGTAAGCCAAGAGAAAAAAGATCAGGGCTGCGGATCTTTAAAGAAGCTAACAGCAGAAGTTGGAGGGTGGTTTTAAGTATAGTAAGCATACAATGTGGGCAATTTAACAGACATCAAATTTAACAGCAAAAAATGAAATGGGTAAGAACAACAGATCTGTTTTTAAAATAAAATGGAAAAGTCACACTACTCTTCTCCCTAGTTTTAATCTAATTAAAAAGCAACCAGTACAAATCACGTACTTGTCTCCTACCATATTCCTTCAAAATGTTACATAAGCCGAGCTAAATGTACCATCTCAAGCAAATATGAAGAACTGGACAGAAACGGCATCAGACCAGTCTTTCAAATGAAAAGTTTAACATTTTAAGCTCTTTAAGGATAAGACGAATAAAAGTCTCCTCTACAGCTCTCAACTGAGTAACAATTCAGCATTTTACTTTCAAGCCACTAAAGAAATAATGCAATAAAAAATAAGGTCTTCCTGCTTTTCTGCCTTAACCTGGACCTTCAAATGTTAAGAAAAACAAACTGGATTTAGCAGTTATGAAACCAAATGTACTCTTCAGTTAGGAAACAGGAACAAGCAACAGCAGATCTGTCTTTAGAAATGAAAAAAATGTTACTACAGACTCAGCTGTCTCCTGTGTTACTGTTGTTCTTCATCAGCCTGCTGCCACCCAAGGGGCTTCATGCACACTGTGATTCTCTACCAACTCTGCTGTGCTCTAAACTAAACTATACGTACAGGTCAGCCTTGTTAACTGGACTTGAATATTCCACTGGAAATGCTCACTTACTAAAATGCTACAAGGGGTTATACAAGACTGATTAGTAACAGTAATATGATTAAGCACGGAAGTACCCAATGCAACACTATGGTGATGGAGAACAGTATCTCATGCATCAGTAAGGACAATAAACTATGATAATTCTCTGGGCATCAGTACAATGCTGAACTGAGAAAGCACTCCAGATGGCAGTACAGTGATGAAGCATGGGAGTACCCAAGGAGGAATTATAGTGGGTACACAGTTCATCAGGCAGCAATGCTGTAATGAAGTTCATGAGTAACCCAACTGGCAATACAGTGGGGTATTGTAATAAAGCACAGGAGCACTCCAAGCAACAGTACAATAATGAAATACAGAAGCAATTCAGGGGGCAGTAGAATGACGGAGTGCAGCAGCACACCAGAAGGCAGTACAGTGATTAAGCACTGATATACATCAGGTAGTTATATGGCAATAAAACACACAAGTGCCCCGGGGAGCAGTACGATTATGAAGTTCAGTTACTGCCCGAGCAGCAATATGGTGAGGAACCACTAGTGTCTTCCAAACAATAAAAAGGTGGTGAACTGCAGGAAAACCTCAGACAGCACTATAATAATGAAACATGCGAGTACTCTGTGCAGCAGTACAGTGATGAAATGCACTTATGCCCAGACATGGTAGAAGTTCAGTAATGAAACACTAGAGTACCCAGGGAGAAGCATACTAATGGTCTGCAGAACTGCCCGGGCAGCACTATTACAACAATGAAGAAAGGAAATGCCCCATGCAGCACTATTACAACAACAGGTTCATAGGTTGATACTAGGCTATCAGCCCTAGGGCCTATATAAGCCTAGCCATAACAATTCCCTGGCTATTTCTTCCCACACTATTTACTTCCCTGGACCACTGTCTAGCAGGGCGACTGACGTGATCCCTGGGGTGAATTTCCTTTATCCCATCCAATCATAAAGGTTCCTTTTGAAGAGGGCTAAAGAGGCACTCTGCTTGACATATTATGGGCAATCTATTCCAGAGTCTGAGGAGTCTGTGGGTCAGGAAACTATCCCTCCAGCATGTTTTGTTTATTGTGATGACAAGGTTTACATCCCTGGAGCGTGTGGCTCTGAGGGATTGGGATTTCTTTAAGTGTAGCATGTCCAGCAGCTCTAGGTTTGACATGGCCTTGTATATTAAGCAGAGATCGCCTCTGAGTAGACTATATGCGACAAAGTATAGCTAGAGTTTTTTTTATGGCGGTCAGCGTAGGGCATCTGCTTTAGGCCTGTGATTCTTTTAGTGAGGTATTTCTGCGGCCTTTCCAGTTGTTGCAGATGTCTTGAGAGGTACATACCAAACGGGGTGTTGTATTCTATAATGGGTCTAATGAGGGATGAGTACAGTGGGACAATGACCTCCTTTTTCTGGATGAAAAGCCCTTAGTGATGAGGTGTGCCACATAGAAGGATTTCCTGACTGTTGTGGCACAGAAATGCACCAGGCAGTACTATGATAATGAAGTATTTCTGGACAGCAGTATTAGGATGACAAAGCGTGAAACTGCCTCTGGAAGTACTATGGCGATGAGTCTCAAGACAACAATTCGGTGATAAAAAAAAACGAAGTACCATGGGGAATAATCTAGGTAGTACTGGGTTTAAGAATCATGGTCATACCCTGTATAGCAGAAGGGATTAGAAGTAAATATTGCAGGTTGCAGTAGCCTGCATGAGTAAGTAGGTGGGATTACATCGAGGATCAGCTCTGAGCCCTTTCTTATTTGCAGTGGTGATGGACATGTTGACAGACGAGATCAGACAGGAGTCCCCATGGGCTATGATGTTTGCAGATGACATTGTGATCTGTAGTGAGAGTAGGGAACAGCTGGAGGAGACCCTGGAGAGGTGGAGATGTGCTCTAGAGAGAAGAGGAATGAAGGTCAGCAGGACTTAGACAAAATATGTGTGTGAATGAGGGGAGGAGAGAGGAATGGTATGGATGCAGGGAGTAGAGGTGGCGAAGGTGGATGAGTTTAAATACTTGGGATCAATAGTTCAGAGCAATGGTGAGTGTGGAAGAGAGGTGAAGAAGAGAGTACAGGGAGGATGGAGTGGGTGGAGAAGAGTGTCAGGAGTGATTTGTGACAGACTAGTACCAGTAAGAGTGAAAGGGAAGGTCTACAAAAGGGAAGTGAGACCAGCTATATTATATGGGTTGGAGACCGTGGCATTGACAAAAAGGCAGGAGTCAGAGCTTGATGTGGCAGAGTTGAAGATGTTAAGATTTGCACTGGGTATGAGGAGGATAGACAGGATAAGGAATAAGTATATTAGAGGGTCAGCCCAGGTTGGAAGGTTTGGAGAAAGCCAGAGAGGCAAGATTACGTTGATTTGGACATGTGCTGAGGAGGGATACTGAATATATTGGGAAAAGGATGCTAAGGATGAAGCTACCAGGTAAGAGGAAAAGAGGACGGCCTAAGATAAGGTTTATGGATGTGGTGAGAGAGGACATGCAGGTGGTTGGTGTGACAGAGCAAGATGCAGAGGACAGGAAGGAATGGAAACAGCTGAGCTGCTGTGGCGACCCTTAATGGGAGCAGTCAAAAGAAGAAGAGTATCCAAGCAACATTGTGGAAGCACAGAAGAATACCAAGGCAGCAATGCAGCAGCAGAATGGAGAAATATAGTAAAATGACACGATTTTCTAGAATTCCCATGAATCAGCTACAGAACTTACCCATGCTTGAAATAAAAACTGCTGTAATACAGTAGTATGTAAATTCAATCACTAAACAATATTATACCATAAAATTGACACACTTAATTCTTTAACAGAGAGTTACACTGGTATGTACTTTGTGCTCCATGAACTTAAGTAATAGTGACAGTCAGGCAATATTCTTTATGACTGATCACCGTACTTTATTCAAGAAAAGGGCTAAATACAAAGAATCACAGAGCAGTCGTACAAATTATACTAGTATCCCTAGCCAACCTATGAGCAGTAAGAATAACGGTCAGAAAAAAACCTATTCACCACCTAGGAAACAAAAGTTCGCAATTGCAAAGGTACACCACTTTCAGTGGTCAACTGAGTGCAAACATTTCAAAACATTACACTACTTACTGTTCAAATATATACCACACGGATTAACAGCAATTCTGTCAGCGCCGCAGAAGAATAAAATTAAATTACACAGGAAGAGTAGACACAAAGCACTCAATAACAGTAACCCAACTCACCCTGTTTCTGGTTACAGTACGATTGAAGGCATAAATGTGCAACAGCTCGCTATTGACAAAGTCTGAATAAATTACGTTGAACTCGGCTGTCTTCTGCACCACCTGCTTAGACGTAGGTTCGAAATGGGCCACGGTCCCAGCTGCCAAAAGCACCACAGTTAGCAGGGCTGGTAAACATTTGATCATTATCATAGCCATTTTTTGCCACGAATCACCAAACTAAATATAAAATCCAAGCGTGCAAATACATTCTCTTAAAAGTTCAGTTACATTAAGTCAGATTTCCTACTTGTCTCCGTTCGAGTAAACTTCTACTCATCCCCACCGAAAGTTGTATAATAATTTCCTCAATGATGACATAAAGGAGCAGAGACCACAACAGCAGGGGCAAGAATACCCAAACTGAAAAAGCTGCAAACCGTCACAACGGGTACACCACAGCCGAAGTCACACTACGCAACAACAGTCCCTTTACTGCTTCACCTTGTCACAGTGCTGTCTTTAGTAGTTCCCTACCTGGAAACTGTTGCACTTCTGTCTTTGTTATTCGGCTAGGCTACAGAGAGGCTTCCTCATTCGACAGGTGCAGTTCACTTTTCTTTTTCAAAGTATGCCAAATATAATTTTACTTTCTAAATTATCACTTGAAAACTTACGTCCCGCCTTGAACAGAAAGCAATAATTATGGTAAGCAAAATCAAAAACAAAACAAAATATTTCACATTGCAGCCTACCAACAAGCCTAAGCTTTCCCAATCACGCCGGCGCAGTAAACAAACCACGCCAGTTGAAGTCACATGACTAGATCATTTAAAGACGAAGAGCTGGAATACATGATCGCTGCACCCCACAACCCTTGGTAGTTCGGAATGAATGTGTCTGGACAAAGTAAGGGTTATTGTTTTGTCGCGAAGACCCGCCACGTCTTGTCTTTTAGGGGAAAACGGACGCTAAAAATGCAGCACCTGCCTGCTTTAAATTATTTGACAAAATTGTTTTAATTAACTGGAGTGAACATAGTTTAATAGTTAACAACCAATGTAATAATATTTAAGATCAATAAGACGTCATAACGCAATACTTATTTAATGATTAAGTAAACGTTGGTTATCATCGGTGTAGTACCACCGTTTGTATGAAGAAGTGTTTCTGTGCCGTGTAATCGTATCTCAACTTATAGACATTGAAAACGGGAACAAAGGCCTTCGGAAAATAGATACATCACATCCAGCTTAAATTCTGAATACCATGTAGTGCATCTTCCAGAAGGAGTATGGGATACTACCCCAAACACGTTTAAAAACAACGTCCAATCAAAAAGATAGTTGAAAAGCTGTATACTTTAATGAACTGTTTTGCAAATATCTACTTCATAAGGCCGTTTATGTATGTCGGTAACCTAGTTTGGTTTTAGGCAACTGTGTTTATATTGGGACATACGTGGTTTCCAGCAGTTAATATTAAGACATACCATCTTACTTCGCGCAGGCGAGAACGGACCCTACTTATTTGACATTCGTATAGGGTTGCCAGTTAAGTTTTTCGCACGTTTCAGAATTATTATTATAATTATGTAATTTTTTTCAAGATTAGTCAGCTTAAGCTTACAGTATTAAAAAAAAATAAAGCCCAGGGCCGGCCTTTGGTCAGCTGGTCTCCTAGGCAAAAGGGCTCTATAGCGTCCCACACCCCCAAACCATCGGGTCCCCCTATAAGGTTTAACTACACCATCCAGATTACTTTTTTTATAACGTTTTCAAACATTTTGTCTTGCTCTTCATTTTTCCTCTATTCATTCAACATAGGTTCATACTAGGCTATCTGCCCAAGGGCATTTACAAGCCTAGCCCATAGTTTTGTGGGCCACCCCTTTAGTATGGGGAACTATACCCATTATTTTGCTGTGCCTCTGTCGAGCAGTGACACTGAGGTAATCCCTGGGGTATATCTGCGATCTCCCATCCATTGGTCAAGATTTCTCTTGAACAAGGCCAGCGAGGTGCTCTGCCTCACATATACCGGGATTTTGTTCCACAGCATAGGGAGTCTTTGGGTGATGAATCTATCCCTCCAGCACGTCCTATTAATAGCCGTGTCGAGGTTTAAGTCTCCCGCCCTTGTGGCTCTGACGGATCTAGATTTTTTGAGGTGAAGCATATTCATCAAATCTGGGTTTGACATGGCCTTGTATGTTAGGCAAAGGTCACCTCTGAGCAGGCGGTAGGCGACTGAGTAGAGCTGGAGTTCTTTCAGTCGGGCAGCATAGGACAGATGTTTGAGACCCTTTATCCTTTTGGTGAGGAACTTTTGTGGCCTCTCCAGCTGCTGCAAGTGTCGGGTCAGATACATTCCGAATGGGGCATTGTACTCAATCATTGGTCTGATGAGTGATGAGTATAGGGAGACTATGACCTCCCTTGATCTAGATGAGAATCCCTTCATGATAAGGTGGGCAATGTAGAAGGTCTTCCTAACTACTTTAGCTACATGGGTGTCGAATGACAGACTACTATCAACCTGGGTCCCCAGGTCCCTGATAACTTCTTCTGTGCTCAGTGGATTGCCACCTATTTGGTAGCTAGGGGTAACCTTGTTTTTCCCGAAGGGTATGACTATGCATTTTTGGCATTTAACTTTAGGCCATGGCTCTGGCACCAGTTATCCGTTTCTGTGAGACCCTTCTGAAGGATATCTGTGTCAGATGTGTTTTCAACTATGGCCCAGTTTGCAGTCATCTGCAAACTTTGTCAGCCATAACCCTCCTGTGTTTGCTTGTACTGGAAAAGTAGATGCCAAACAAGAGTGGGCCCAGGACTGAGCCCTGTGGTACACCACTTGTGACAGGCTTTGAGTCTGACATGGCGCCAGCAACTCTGACCCTGTGGGTTCTGTCACTCAGCCAGTTTGCAACCCATCTTGTGATGTATGGGTTAACATTTAAGCTGATGAGTTTTTCAATGATACCCGAGTGGGGTATTGTATCGAAGGCCTTTGCCAGATCGAGGTAGGCTGTATGGACTGCCTTTCCCTCATCAATGGCTTTGGTGACTGTTTCGAAAAAGTCAACCAAGTTTAGAAGGCATGATCTGCCTTTGACAAAGCCAAACTGGGATGGATCCAAAGTCTGCAAATTCCCTATGTCTTTATTTATGAGGTCCATTATGATCCTCTCCATGGCTTTGCAGATAAGGCTTGTCAAGCTAATGGGCTGGTAATTTCCATGGTTGGTGGAGGCACCGCCTTTGTGAAGTGGGACCACAATTGCAGTGCGCCACTCCCTGGGTACGTATCCAGAGGTAAGACTATGATTAAACAGCTGTCCTAGCATATTTTAAATAAACAGTTTCTTTATTACAAAAACAAAGAAGAATAAACAAATACTGGAAAATCACCCCTGCTAGAACGGCACCCTAAGCGGACTCTTAGTTGGCCTATGCTTAAGGCCAGTTATGTCTAGGACACTACAAATATCAGTTAAAGACGGCCATGCATATTCTGCAAGTGGGCTACTGACCCCTGCTATAAACAGTTTTAATTGCCTTGCTGTCTTTTGGGGGGTATGGGAGGCGTAACCCCCTGATGATCATTATGCTGTTTTTTTTCCTATCTACTTTTCTTAAGAACTTGGTTTGTGTCTTTACGCTTTTCCCAGTTAGGGGTCGCCACAGCGGAACTCCGGTCCGCTAATGAGTGGTAGTGGATTTTTACATACCGGGTTACCAGCCCTGACGCACAACCTTCAACGAAGGCACGCCCCATTCACGTATGCCTCCACACAGAAGACGCTCTAGCTGAGAATCGAACGTCTTGCTATGAGGCGGCAATGCTACCGCAGGACCACCACTGCAGTAGATCTACTTTTCTTAAGAACAACAGCTGAAAAATAGATCTAAAAGCATACAAGGGGGGCCTCTCACACATGGGGTAGGATTGCTACTGCACATCCTGGTGTTTCTTAATATAAACAATTTTATACTGGGTCACATCATCTCTTATTTGACATCCCAGAGGGTTCCTCAGTTAAGTATTTTGCACATTTCTTAATTCCTATTCCAGTTCTGTTAAAACTCTTAATGTCAGATATTACAAAATTAAAGTTCATATGTAAAGGGGCAAAATGACCTTTGGTTTTTGCATAAAAAAGTGTTATATTAGTGAAAGGCATGTATATTCAGTAAGGGGACTGTCTGGACCCCCTGCTGAACATAGTTGTAAATGCTTTGCAGTCCTTTTTGGGGGTGTGATGGACTTCACTCTGTTTTTTTACATCTCATTTGCTTAAAAATACTTGAAAAATAGGTCATTTACTTTAGGTTCCAGCACTAATTATGCTGGATTAGAGTGTGTATTAAGTTATGTAATGCAAAAAAAATAAATAAATAATGGGTAGCCTTTTGCCAAATTGTTAATTTAATAGTTTGGCAATTACAAAACTTAATTCACAATTACTCACCCACAGTAATCTACCATAATTAGGGCTGGAACCCAAAGTGAAATAATCCTCTCCTTCCCACCCACTAATATTAATACCTCAAGCATGGCTGTGTAAGTTTAGACTTTTTTGTTTAGAAGTGCTTTTTAAAGTAATTTTTTTTAAATGGAGTGAAACGACCTTATGCATGCAAACACTTGTTTATGCAAAAAAAACAAATGTATGAAAAGGTGTTCGCATGCATCTTTTTTATGCAGAAAGCAAAGGTCGTTTTGCCCCTATAGATGTGATCTTTAATATTAGTGAAAAACAACCCGGCACATTCAGCAAGGAGGCTACCAACCCCCTGCACACCCTACTGTATACAGTTTTAAATGCTTTGCTGTCCTTTGGGGGTGCGTGACAGATGTTACTTTATCTGTTTTTTTTTTACTTCTCATTTGCTTAAAAGCAATAACTAAAAAATAGGTTTGACAGTATAAAGATGACCCACATCACATATGATGCATCCTGTTGTGTCCTAATATAAACAATGGCCAGGTTTTCTGTGCACAAGATGGCTTCATAAATCACATATGATGAGGGAGCTTCAGAAAATTGTGTGAAGGGGAAATCAGCCATGAAAATAAGAACATTCCTCCAAAACAGAGACAAATGAGAATTTTGGCTTAGGAAGCAGAAGGCGATTAAAAAAATGTAACACCGTATCAAGCTCAGCTGGCAGTTGGTCTCCCACAAGGTTTGAATGGAGATGCAGGCCACTTACTTAAGCATATATTGCAAGAAAAAGAGATGTTGCCCTTGATCACCAACACTAGGATGATGGATTTGAAGAATTATGTTAATACTTTCTCTTAGCTACCCACTTAGCATCTCATTCTACACATGCTTTAAATAAGATGATAGGTGAGGTGCTCAGAAACAGTGCACAGTGTTAATTAAGCAAAATAGCATGAAGGACACATACAGGAATTCAGAAGCACATGTAGCTTGCACTACAAAAAAGAATAAGCATTATATGCAATATATACAAATAGCTGTGTAATATTATGCAGTTGTGGGCTTGCATGTAAATGAGCATCATAGCTTATGTAAATGATGACTCAGACCATGATGACATGATTTAAAGAAGTGTAAAGTTGGTGTTGTCTGTGTCATGCTATTCATCCTGTCTAAACACTGGTAATCTTTAGTGTACAGGAGCAACACAAGCAGTATTGTGTTATAGACATAGGCTGCTATAGCTGAACAAAAGTTGTTAGTAGCCATCTTTGGAGCCTATATCTGTGAATTTGCACACTGTTACCCACATTCCCACCATTCTAACTCTGACACAATGGACATAGCAGTAAATTTACTTACTAGCTGCATCAAAATAGCTTTAACCAGGAAGCTTCCTAATTATGTGAATAAAAATCTTCTCCAGATACCACCTTCGATCCAGGAAAAGATTAGAGAAAAGAACAGAGCCCATAGGAAATGGCAACAATTTTGCAATCCAGAAGAATGCTCCAAATGAATCATTTAACAACAGAAATCAAAAAAGCACTATCGGCAATTAAAAACCATAGATGGGCTTTAACTATCTCAGAAATGGAAAATCATCCAAACATCAAATGGAAAGTATCTAAAGCTCTGAGACAAAAATCAGCCCCTGTGCCCACCATTCACAGTCTTCACTTGTCAGGACAAGGCTGAAGCCATCACAGATTGCCTGGAATTGCAGTGCACTCCACATTTTTAAGTGGCAAACTTAGTAAATATTAAGCAAGTCCATAAATTTACTCAAAAATACCTCCTCAAGAAACACATCAAAAGAATAGATTTTGCCACACCAAGTGAAACTAGGAAAATACTACTAAAGCAAATATCAAGAAAGCAGCCAGACCAGACAACATTCCTAGCAAAGACCCGAGATACCTGCCCACAAAAGTTGTTGCAATCACCAATATTGCTAATGCTACAAGACTTTGTCTATTTCTGTAAGTGCTGGAAAAATGCAGATGTGGTAGTGCTGCCAAAACATGGCAAAGACCAAGCATTTCCACAACATTATAGACCCATCAGTCTTTTAAATATATTAGGGAAAGTGGGGGGGGGGGGTCATTTTACCACATCTACTAAAACATGCCTAAAAAAGGAGTAATAAACAACGAGCAATATGGTTTGAGAAAAAAGTACTCCAAAACTCATCAGCTACTGTGAGTTGTGGAATACATCACTGAAGTGTACAAATAGGGCAATGGGATCTGTTTTTTAGATGTCTCTAAAGCTTTTGATAAGGTGTGGCATGAGAGCCTTCTATATAAATTGTTCTTAAAAGGCTTCCCCTCTTACCTGATTTGTTTAATTTCTTATCTTCACTGCAGAACTTTCAGAGTAAAAATGAATGGTGTTTACTCAATGGAAAAGATAATTACAACTGGAGTCCCACAAGGCTCTACATTATCACCATTTTACTGTTCAACATGTATGTTAGCGATATACCACAAACGGTTGGAACCACGTTGGCACAGTATGCAGGTGATACAGCAATACTATACAAATCTAAATAGCCTTATATTTTATAGCATTAGAAAGCTGGTTTTGTACCTGGTGCATAGAGATTAACTCAGAAAAGAGCACCACAATATTGATGAGTAGACGAAACCTATACCCATTTAAAAAGATTACTTTGTTGAACAAAGATATTCCATGGCAAAATAATGTAAAATACATCGGAATCACAATGGACAAATGGCTCTCCTGGAAAATATACATAGAAACCAATAGAGAGAAAGCAGGGAAAACCTGCAACCAACTCTTTCCATTGAGGAACAGGAGAAGTGCCCTGAGTATTAAAACCAAACTACTTCTCTACATGAGCATAGTCAAATCCCAGATGCTCTGTGCAGCACCAGTCTGGGGATATGCAGCTGACAGCTATATAACAACTCTCCAGAGACTACAAAATAAGATCCTCAGATTTATTCTAGATTTTTATTTTATTTATTATTTTATTTTACATTTGTTGACTAGGCTAGACTAGCTGGATACAGGTCCATTTTCAGTAGAAGCCCGGGGAGAAACGCTTCACTACCAAGTTATACAATTTAATAAATATGCAAAGCTTATACATATAAAAATCAAGTGAAACAATTGAATAAATCTGCGGAACCCCTTTACATCAGATTTTGCTACAATATGTGAGAGTGACACGCATAGTTAAGATACATAAAAGACAGTATTTGCTAACTCATTTGTACCTGATATGAACCCAAGAAGAGGATAATCACAGATCAAAAAAAACATTTTTTTTTTTTTTTAAGAAAAGCTATCTTTATCAGTAAAAAAGTATAATTAGAGGAGAAGAAAGGTATAAAAGTAAAGGTTATACTCCTATAACAGTGGTAAGGCAAGAGGCAAAAAGTGTCAGTCAGGATTGGTACATGGGCATAGCCACAAGGAATTAAGGAAGGTTTTTAGTTGCTTCTTGAAAAGGGGTGTTGATACCAGTGATGTAAGTTCACTTGGAAGCTTGTTCCAATTAAAACCATCAGTGTTAGTAAACAGGCAGTCACCAGATTTATTGTGAGATTTAAGGGAGGCAACTAGTAGCTTGTTAGCTGAGCGAAGGGTTGTGAGTTTTTTATAAGGGCTAATAAGGTTAGAGAGTATGGGAGTATTCATGGGGTGATACAAGATCTTGTGGGTGATTGTAAGTTGTTGAAGCAACAGCTGGTTTTGTAATTCCAGCCAACCTATTTGTTTAAGATTTATGCAATGGTGGGTATGAAATAGAGCTCCTGTGGCAAATCTAGCAATGTTATTGTATGAGGTTGCTAGTTTATTAAAATTGGATTTTGATAGATTGGTAAAAATAGGAGAGGCATAGAGAAGAGTAGAGATCAGGTGTGTTTGTGCTATAGTAGTCCTAGCTGAAGGTGTAAGGAAGGGTTTGAGCCTATAGAGAGAGCCGAGTTTTCTATTTACTGATTTAATGGTTAAGGTAACGTGTGAATCGAAGTTAAGATTAGGATCAATTGTGACACCTAGAAGTTTGGTGGTCGAGTCAGGTGATATTATCGTGCAGTTGTTTGCTACAATTGTGAAGTTGATATGAGAGGGCTTCTGTGTAGGAGTGAACAGTAATTTAGTTTTTTTGGGGTTAAAAAGGAGACAGTATTGATGGAACCAGTTTTCAGCTGATGTAAATACTTTTTGGGTACTAGACTGCAGCTCAGCAGAAGGAACCTCGGCACAGATAAGTGTTGAGTCATCTGCATATTGAATGCAGGTGGTTTGTGGAAGGGAAGTTTTTAGATCATTAATAAAAATAGAAAAAAGGAGGGGTCCCAAAATAGAGCCTTGTGGGACTCCAATGGTGATGGGTAGCTGAGAGGATAAGTGATTGTCCCAGAGAACTGCTTGCTGTCTATTTTCTAGATAGGAATGAAACCACTGCACCGCCTGAGTATCTAAGGAAAGAGATTTGAGAATGTTTAACATGAGTTGATGATTAACCATGTCAAAGGCTTTGGAGAGGTCTAAGAAGAGAGCTGAGGAAAGTAAGTTATTATTACGATTTTTATTAATACAGTCTGAGAAGGATAAGAGTGCAGTTGTAGTACTTTGAAATGGTCTAAAACTATGTTGGCAGTCAGCTAGTACGTTATTTTGGAGAAGATGATCAAGTAATTGCAGATGAATGCATCTTTCCATGATGTTTGCTAAAGGAGAAAGTAGGGCTATGGGACGGAAGTTTGAGAGTTAGTTTGAGCTACCTTCCTAATGTAAAGGGATGATATGGGAGACTTTCCAGAGAGATAGGATGATGCCTTCAGTTATGGTTCTATTTATTAATATGGAAACAGGGTAAACAAGTACTTCAGCTGCAATTTGCAGATACTCGGCTGTTAGGTGGTCAGTTGATGGTGTGCAAGGTTTAAGTTTCAGAAGTAGGGTATGGATGAGAGAAGTTGAGACTGGTTGCAGCTTTAAAGTGGGGGGTTTATTGATTAGAGAGTGAACTTCTGGGGTGCTAGCAGGTGATAAGGTATTAGCTAGTGAACTGACTGTTTCAGAAAATAATTTGTTAAAAGTGTCAGCAATTTGGTAGGGAGAACTCTGAGTCAGATTAGAAGCAGTAGGTGTTTTAGAATTTCCTGGATGAAATAGTTTATTAATACCTGACCAGAATCTTTGTGGATTTTGATGCTGTGCTTGTTGGAATTTCAGGTTATAGTTTTTTTTAATCTAGGAGTATTAATTTCTTTGGAGCATTTCTAAGCTGCCTGAAGTTTTGATGATCAATTGGGTTTTTAGCATTTCTCCATTTGGACCATATTTTATTTCTCTGTAGCATTTTGTGCCTGGTCTCTTTGGTGAGTCAAGGAGCAGGTTTGTTTCTATCTCTAATAGTAGGAGAAGGGGCATGGTGATCTAGAATTTGCAAGAATTTATTATTGAAATATGAGACTGCCTCATCAAGAGGTAGGTATTTTAGGGGAGACCAATTGCAAGCTTTGAGCCCTGTTTTGTAGCTCACTAGGTTTAGATTTTTCTTATTCCGGGTAGTCCTGAAAATTATTTGGTTGGGAATAGGGGTATTTTGTCTAGTAATATAAGTAAGTGAATGGTCGCTGATATCAAGAGGTAGTATGCCTGTTTTATATGCCAGGGGATGACTATTAACCAATATCCAATCTAGGGTGCTCTGTTTGTTGCTAGGTTTATGAATTCTAGTAGGGGAGATAATGGTTTGATGGAAGCCATAAAGGTTTATGTGAGAATTTGGTTTGGGAGAAATACAGCAATTCCAATCAATATTAAAATCACCTAAGAGTATGGTTTCCTGTGGGAAGGATGTGGACAGCCAGCTAAGGGTATTTTCAAGAGTATTAATGTTATTGCCTGGGGGGGATATAAGAGCAAATTATGTATAAGGATTTATTAGTATTAACCTGGAGCTTAGAGATTAAGATTTCAGCATTGCTTGGTGAGGGAGGTTGAGTATCTAGTGGGGTAACCTGTAATTCAGATATATAGAGTATTGCAACTCCATCACCCTTTTTGTTCAGACGATCAAGTCTGAGGATGTTGTAACCAGGAGGGATTATATCATTGTCCTTAGTACCTGGTTTGAGCCAGGTTTCTGTTAGACATAGGATGGCAAAGGAATGTATATCTATCAGGGCGTGTAGTTGGGTAATTTTATTATTTAAGCTGCAAATATTGAGGTGAGCTATGTGAAGAGAGATGGGTGTACTAGATGGGGTGACAGAGTTTGTTTGATGGGCTGGATGGGTATCAGGGAAGCAGTTGTTTGGGCCTGGGTTTGGATGAATGTCACCATGTAGAAGTAGGAGCTGTTGAGGACTATGTAAGAATTTTAAGAGTTTAGAAAAAATTAGGTAAGGTTTTCTGGTTTGGAGATACTTAATATGGGTTAATCTATGGAACTAAGGTAGAAGTTAGGAAGATGAGGATGTTAAGTTACTGTGGGTTTGTGAGGCTGGAACAGAGTGAGGAGTTGTTTGTTTTAAAGTGAGGTGAGATTCAGTAAAGCTTAGGTGCTCATAGTGAGTGAGGGTATAAGATACAAGTAGAGTGTTAAGGATTATAAAAAAGAAAAGTAGGTTAAAATGTTTTGGAATGCCAGGTTTAGACATAGTAAGGGGAAATAAGTTAACTGAAGCAAGGAGCTAGAGGTATAAAGAAAGGAAATGTTAATGTATGGAGCAGTTTAAGGAGAGATAGGGGTTAAAGCAGTAAATAAATAAACATGGGCTGAATTAATAATTATGTAACGAGATAGAGTGGGCTATTGGTGGTTGTAGGAAGGAGGTGTGGCTATCCAAGTATAAGGTTAGGAGCACTGGGGGGTGGGTGAGATTTTGGGGTAGGTTAGGGGAGTAGAGTGAGCCCGCAGGGCAAACAGTGGGTTAGAACAAGTGAAGGAAGAACTCAGAGATTCAGTCTGTAAAGAGCTGGGTACTACAGACCTCTAAGAAGTTCCATGTAAGATGGGAGTGCAAGTAGAACTAGTAAGTAGCAAGGGATGTAGGACTAGAGGAGTGGAAATATAGCAGAGGAAGAGGGACCAGGTCAATTATAGAGTCAGATAGAAGAGAATTACAAGGAAATGAAGAATAGTCTGGTATTGCTGTGAAGATAGTAAGGGCTAGGAGAGTAATGGAAGCCTAGTACTTTGAGGGATCTAGTGGGCAATGGTAAAAATTACAGTCATGCTAATAGGAAAAAAGAAAGAGGAGAGAGCTGGTGAAACATGTAGAAGTGGAGATGAGGTTCCTATTGTGAGATGGGGGGGTATGGCTGCTGGGTATCTAGCTCAGGATGGAGGTTTGATACAAAGTACTACACTGTAGACATAACTTTATTTTCTTTAAAAATCAACTCAGCTTCACAGGTTGGGTAAGAGGCAGAACGTACTTTTTCTGCTTCCTTGGGTGGAGGGGTTTGAATATAGGGCAGCAGCTACCTTAAGATGCAGTTGAAGATGGCTGACTTTATATTTGTGGGTTTATTGTAGGGCAAGCAGGAAACTTCACAGATCTTATAGCAGGTTAATAGGTCCAAAGCTAGCGAAGGTTAGATGAAAGAGAAAAGGGGTATTAGGTTAAGTGAATAGACAATTCTATGTACATACATTAGGCAAAAAAGACAGTTACAGATCTTAGGGAAATATCACATTCATAGCATCTTAGTACGTACATTAGGCAACAAAAAAACAGTTTCAGATCTTAGGGAAATATAATATTCATAGTATTTCTTTACACCGCACTGTCACTGAGAACAGCTCTTAGAGAAAAATACTCTAAAGAGGAGTAAAATGCTATAGGTGCTAACTATATTCAAAACATTTCATACCAGGTTGGGGTGAAACACAAAACCATTATTTTACAGTACACTAATATTGATTGACAATAAGAGCATTAAATAACATTCAGAGGAAAAACAGAATGCTACTAATAAACCATTTAAGCTTTGTACTTTAAGTAGTAAGTTTTTTTACTAGAGACAGGCAGTAATATTCAGTACATTGTATAATAGATAACACAGAGTTTCATGTTAAAACAAGCAACTGAAAATAGATTAGTTCATGGGGTTGGACTACTACGGCCCAACAAACACATGAAAGAGGCTAACATAAGCATGAACAACTAGCCAAAAGTATGTAACTGTTGTAACAACGCCCACGCATATTAATTCAAAGGTGGAATTGAGCTTTAAACAGTGGACAACAGCAATAAAATTATTCTTCAATCATAGTAGAACGAAGAATTGGTCCAGCAATTTAAAATAGTACACAGGAAGACTATTTTGATTCCTTAGTGGAATCGCTTCTCGCAGCCCAGCTGATTTAAAATTTGAGGTGTGGTATTCAAATAGCACTACCAGGACAGCACTACTTTGCTTCCTTAAGAAAACACTAGTAGCAGCCTAGGTAATGAAGAACAAAAGGCACGCTATCCAAATAGGGACTAACACAAGCATGCAGCTAGTACCAAGTAAATTACCACTTTAAATAGCACAGTTGATTATCAAAAATGAAGGGACAGTATAATAATACCACTACCAAGAGCTTACAGGTTCATTGCTAATACAAAAACGCTCCTGTCATAACACCATGTTTGAGGTAGGTATGTGGAGCATAAACCATCCACGTGGGGGGTACCTGACAGCAAAAGCCCTCAAAAGCAAGAGTAAAAACAGCCAATAATAAAAAATAGATGATACCGTACTCAAATAAGATTATCAGAAAAATAATGTCTCAACATATGTATTTACTACTTGTACGTAGTTGATCACATAGGAACTCTTATCCACGCTAACGCTAGGAGGAAAATAGTTAGAAACTAGAGGCAGCTCTGGCTACTAAGCAGTGAAAGTAGCATTCTTAAAGATAACAATAAGGCAGTAGAGAATGCTCATTACCAGAAGACGGTAGCATTCTAAACATACAGCGACATCGTTACTGAATCTATAAATTTAGTGAAATGCTCTTACAAGAGCACGATAGCGATGTAACATTCTCTGCATTGTAACGCATTGTAAATGGAATGAGTGACACAGGAACTAACTAAAATGCACCCTAACAGAAAAAAAGCAGACCTGCAGCAGTCAGGAAAGTAGCAGAAGGTACCTAAATCACAGCACTCACCCTATAGACAATGATTAACCTAACATAGCAGGAGTTATGTACAATGAGCAACACTAGATCACTCTTACAGAAATACTCACATTGAAAAGAACAGACTCGATGGGCCAGGGATACGCAGCAGCCAGGAGAAGAGTAGAGATAATAAAGATGGCGTCACGCTAGACTGCCCACCTTTAAACTTTTAGGGGAGGAAGTGAGTAGAAATGGAGGGGATAGGGCAGGTAAAGGACAGGGAGACCGGGGCGGAGCAAAGAGAGTAGATGTCAAGGGGATTGTCAAGAATGATGAGAATAGGAGTGGGGGAGCAGTATACAGCAAAGTTACAGTAATAGAAGGGGGGAGGGAGCAAGGAGGAGGAGGCAGGTGGAAGGTAAGTTTCTTGATTTTAAAAATGATAGAAATCAGAAAGAAATGGTGCTACAAGAGTAAGGAAGAAATGGCAAAACAAAGAGCAAGTGAAGGAAGAGCTCAGAGATTCAATCTGTAAACACCTGGTTACTGCGGAGCTCTAAGAAGTTCCATGTAAGTTGAGAGTACAAGTAGGACTAGTAAGTAGCAAGAGATGTAGGACTAGAGGAGTGGAAATATAGCAGAGGAAGAGCGCCCAGGTAGATTACAGAGTCAGATAAAAGAGAATTACAAGGAAATCAAGAATAATCTGGTATTATTGTGAGGATAGTAAGGGCTAGGAGAGTAAGGGAAGCCTAGTATTGTGAGGGATCTAGTGGGCAATGGTAAAAATTACGGTCATGCTAATAGGAAAAAAGAAAGAGGAGAGAGCTGGTGAAATATGTAGAAGTGGAGATGAGGTTCCTATTGGGTAGATGGGGGGTATGGCTGCTGGGTACCTAGCTCAGGATGGAGGTTTGATACAAATGACTACACTGTAGAAATAACTTTATTTTCTTTAAAAATCAACTCAGCTTCAGAGGCTGGGTAAGCGGCAGAACATACTTTTTCTGATTCCTTGGGTGGAGGGGTTTTGAATATAGGGCAGCAGCTTCCTTAGGATGCAGTTGAAGATGGCTGACTATATTTTTGGGGTTTCTTGTAGGGCAAGCAGGAAAATTCACAGATCTTATAGCAGGTTAAGAGGTCCAAAGTTAGGGAAGGTTAGATGAAAGAGAAAAAGGGTATTAGGTTAAGTGAATAGACAATTCTAAGTACATACATTAGGCAAAAAAGCAGTTACAGATCTTAGGGAAATATCACATTCATAGTATTTCGTTACACCTGCACTCTCACTGAGAACAGCACTTAGAGAAAAATACTCTAAAGAGGAGTAAAATGCTATAGGTGCTAACTATATTCAAAACATTTCATACCAGGTTGGGGTGAAACACAAAACCATTATTTTACAGTACACTAATATTGACAATAAGAGCATTAAATAACATTCAAAGAAAAACTGCATAATGCCACTAATAAACCATTTAAGCTTTGTACTTGAAGTAGTAAGTTATTTTACTAGAGACAGGCAATAATATTCAGTACAGTGTACAGTAGACAACACAGAGTTTCATGTTAAAACAAGCAACTGAAAACAGATTTCTTCATGGACTACTACGGCCCAACAAACACATGAAAGAGGCTAACATAAGCACAAACAACTAGCCAAAAGCATGTAACTGTTGTAACAACACCCACGCATATTAATGCAAAGGTGGAATTGAGCTTTAAACAGTGGACAATGGCAATAAAATTATCCTTCAGTCATAGTAGAAAGAGGAATTGGTCCAGCAATTTAAAATAGTACACAGGAGTCAATAAATAATATCTAAAACTGACTACTTTTATTCCTTAGTGGAATCGCTTCTCGCAGCCCAGCTGATTTAAAATTCGAGGTGCAGTATTCAAATAGCACTACCAGGATGGCGCTACTTTGCTTCTTTAAGAAAATGCTAGTAGCAGCCTAGTTAATGAAGAATAAAGGCACGCTATCCGAATAAGGTGGTAGAGAATGCTCATTACCAGAAGATGGTAGCATTCTAAACATACAGCGATAGCAACACTAGATCACTCTTACAGAAATACTTACATTGAAAGGAACAGACCCGATGGGCCAGGGATATGCAGTTGAAGATGGCTGACTTTATATTTTTGGGGTTTCTTGTAGGGCAAGCAGGAAAATTCACAGATCTTCTAGCAGGTTAAGAGGTCCAAAGTTTCTCTGATTCCTTGGGTGAAGGGGTTTTGAATATAGGGCAGCAGCTTCCTTAGGATGCAGTTGAAGATGGCTGACTTTATATTTTTGGAGTTTCTTGTAGGGCAAGCAGGAAATTCACAGATATTATAGCAGGTTAAGAGGTCCAAAGACTGAAAGGAACAGACCCGATGGGCCAGGGATAAGCAGCAGCCAGGAGAAGAGTAGGAATAATAAAGCATGATGCCCCATGGTATATAACTAATGAACAGCTACACAGAGACACCCTCTTACCTACTATGAAATAACTTAGCCAGGACTCATTGGTTAAGATACTCATACAGCTGAGCAATCACCCACAGGAGGACATTAAAACAATGATGAACTACAATAAATCACACTACAGAAGACATAAAAGACCCAGAGCAAGTCTCTCTCTGGACAACTAACTATCTGTCAGAATAATTTTCCATCATACAGATTTGTCTAGCCTTAGATAACATAACAAATAACATCACAAATGCAAGAAGATTAAAAGACACAGAGATGAAAGAGAGAGAGGCACAGCCTTGGGACTACACATGAGCAAGAAGATTCAAGTAAATAATGTATTAGAATAAGAACTCTCGTCCATCTACCTGCTTAACTGAATAAACTACTGGAAACTTTAACAAGGTGTCTTTATTCCTCCCACAGGGTGGGTATCAGAGAGACAGAGAGGGAGAGAGAGTCTCCTAGATCTGCTAGCTGCAGTGATTTTACCTGGACTAATCTTTTATAATCTGTTTCTTGTTAGTCCTGTCACCCTCTGGGTCACAGGTGGGATATCAGACTTCTCTCAAGCCCTCTGGATTACCTCTGCTGTCATATATAGAACTGGGATAATTTCCCTTGTTTTTATGTAGCTTAGATTAATATCCCTGGTTTAAGCTATAGTCAAGATTTGTTTAAACAAATATGCTAGAAAAATGTTAGACAAAATGATGAAAGGCATGGAAAATGGTAGGTTTCATGCATTTGTCCATCTATTAGCTTTTTTTTCCATTAACAAATGCTTTCACTGGAAGGCAAGAAGTTTGCAAGTGGCGGCAGTTGGCCAGAGGAAGAGTGTGCATTTTGTTCTGAATGAAAGTTGCAAATATTCTATTATACATCTGCAAAGTTGTTAGATATTTATTTTTATTTCTTGCTGAATGCTTTTACTTGGAGACAAGCTGTTTACATGTACAAATAATTAATCTTGAGAGTTCTGAGCACTCTTTGCTAAGAAAAATATAACACTTTATGGCATAGCATTAAGCAGTTCAGAAAATAATCAAGACTGAATCTGTGAGAAGTGAATAAGAAGTAGTAGCATTCCCAGAAGCCTTTTTCTAACATGTTTATTGAATTACAGGCAAACATTCATTTAAATAAAAGAAAGCAAATCATGTTAACACATTGACAGTAACAAACATTATACAATGCATACATTCTTTTATAGAGTTGTCATCAGTTCAGCATTACTTTATTTGCTCAATTTCTGCTGTCTCTTAAAACCCCACTCCTCCTGCAAAACATTATTCTGTTATCTATTGTTTCCACGATTTCTAGTTTTTCTACGTAATTTGCTCATACCCTTTTCTAAATATCCCACTTCCAGTTCTTTTATTTCTGTTACAATATTCACTATTTCAAATACACTTTGTTTAGACTGATTTCCATTTTCTAGTAATTGTTTTTTTGGCAGCCACCAAAATTAAACTTAACAAGGCTGTACTGTGTGTGGGCAATTCAGATCCTCTATCCCAGCTCAAAAAAAAAAATCATTTTCTGAGTTACACCCATTATTTGCTCACCTAATATTTCTGACAGAGTACTCTGTAGCAACGTTTTTGTCTGTCAACTCATTCCATTTCCAAAGCATATGTTCCCAATTGCCCCTTTTTCCCCATCACACCAAGCTTTGACATCTACCTGAAGAAAAAAAAACTTGGGGGTCTTCTTGGGGTATAACATACCTATGCAGATACTTCCAAGCAAAAATCCTAAACCTTCTAGACTTTGTTGCATATTTGGAAGTTGTACATATGTCTTCCCATTGTTTTCTTGTGACTTACTTATCCAATCTCTCTTTCTAATCTTTTATAACCTTTCTGGGTTCATTCCTATGTTGTGCAGTACTTTATATACCCTACTAAGTATCCCTTTTTTAGCAACAAATTCATTTCTAGATTCAATTAAAACTCTACAAAGCAGACCATTCACTTAGGATTTCCTGATTAGTTTCTCTTTGCCTATACTCTACTACCAATCCCTGCTAGGGAAAGCAGTCTCTAGCCTGCAGTCCAAAGGTCTTCTCAGTATTTTCCCATTTTGTCACCTTTCCCTTTCGAGTTATTTGCTCCCAGTACCTTGGTTCCTTTGCCAGCCTTCTTCAGTAAATCCCATCTCCTTCTTGCATATTCTCTGTACCCCTAATTGCAGTAATCCCTATTGCCAGAATCTCATTTCTCCATTCTCTTATTGACTTAGTTCTTAGAATACTTTATGCTACTTTATGAATATAATATTGTATATGTCTGTTGTTATTCTCCTTAAGGATTTGCATCCCAAATCCCACTCTCCTTATTTCTCAAGTCTTCCCACTTTATCCTCATCCCTTTCCACTTTGATTTATAGCTTTATTCTTGTGTTATGTACATGAGCCCTCATTGTGTAGCTCTAAAATAACAACTCTTCAAATCCGGTAATCCTAAACCACTTTGTTCTATTGGAAGTTTCAACTTATCCCACTTGACCCTTGCCCTCTTCCCCTCTCAGATAAAATCCTTCAACTCTTTATTATTTACTGTCCACAACTTCTTCCCAGCAGCCTTAATACTTCAATGCATTTAATAGAACAGTGCACAATTTAATTTATTTAAAGGGAGCTAATGCACTTTTTCTTAGGGCTAAATGTCCATGTTTACTGAGAGCATGCAAGCTGTTCTGCACATCTGAGAGGAGAATAGAGATAAAATAACAGACAGTAATCAATGGAAGTGGAAACACAAGTGTAGCATTCACTTTAACATGGGTAGCTTTAATTTCAGATTAGGTAGTATCTGAGGGTGCAGCAGTCAGTTTAAGGCAACTGCTCCAATATGGAGAAGTAAATTTAAATTTACTGAAAATCTACATAGTTATGTGTGTTTATTTTATATTAAATGGGGATAGGTTGTTCTAAAATATATTTTTGAGTGTTTATACTAAAGCAAAAACTCTTGAAAATGTGACAGAGGTTAAAAGGGAGATGAGGAGAAGCAGATGCATAAAATATCAGCTTGCCAAACATTAGTGTGTGCATTCAAGCCAAAAGTTGGAGATACACATTCAAAACAACTTTCAGTAGGTGGGAGTAATAACTTTCTGTCATTATAGCCACTATGTCAATATTATCTTGGAATCTAAATGGCTTTACAAGTACAGACAAAAAGGAAAGAGTATTGAATTATATTAAGAAATGCAAAGTGCAAACAGCAGTTAGGTGCAACACCCAGCAAGATAAAAGTACTCTCATCAACTAAACAAACAACTCAGGGGACAAATAAAGTCTACCAAAGACAAATTTGAGGTAAGTTTGGCCTCCTGGGCCAAGGGCAGCCACAAAACATTCTTTAGCTGTGTCTGCAACCTCAAATGCAGTACACAATTGTGTGCAGAGCTCATTGTAAACTAGTGTAGTCCAGATTCAGATTTGCTGTATCCAGGACTAAATGTAAGCTTCTGAGCCCCCCCAAGCTTTCTGTGTTGGAGGAAAGCCTTCTAGCTTATCAGTGGGAGTGGTAAGCACTACGTAACCTATCTACCACATAAGGAGTGGTTCTGGCCCAGAAATTGTAGTTATTGGCCATTTGGGCAGTTTTTCCATCTCTCTCAGCTTTCTGATTTAAAAGCCCACATTTACACTTGTTTTCCCCCTTTCCTGTAACTAGTTTAGTCCAGATACAGATTCTTAGTTTTAGCACTTGAATTTGCTTATTCATGAACAGCACTTGTTCAGAACTTGTAAGCACTAAATAACCTACTAATTACTACAACACTCAACCTTCCTCATTACCTAGAGGAAAACAGTTTTGGTACTTACTTTCCTTACTTGCTTAGAGAAAAACAGCTCTTGTACTCACTTTCCTCACTTATCTAGAGGAAAATAGTTTTTTTATTCAGACATGTCCAAGGGTCAGCTCCCAGTGTTCTCTCCTATCTATCTGATGAATCTGGGCATCTTGGGGCAATGTAGAAATTGCCTCATGTACACAGACAACCCTCTCCTCCTACCACCCAACACTATAACCTGTGAGAGATGCACTTATCTAGCCCAACTGGAGGTAAAGCTCTCTCCAATCAAGACTGAACTTGACAGTCAGGAGGAGAAGGTAAACACTTGCACCACACCACACTCATCACATAGTCTCACTAAATCTACACCACCAAAATCCACACATAGAAACACAAAAACATTCGCGGAGGCTTTCAATAATAATCTGCTCAAGCAACAGAGACCTCCAAAACAGAAATGTAAGCAACCTCCACCCCCAACACAACCCAAATGACACATAGCCCGCAGACTCAGTGTGCCATTCAACCACAGCCAATAAGGAAAAAAAATGTACCCAACATACTAGTCATAGGTGACTCTATAGTCACTCACCAGGCTAAACAAGGAGAAGGTTACTGTCAGCTGCCTGTCAGGTGCCAGGATCTGCCACGTAACCCACACACTCAGGTCACTCCACAACAAGTACAAATATGACTCTGTCATTGTCCATGTTGGTGTGAACGACCTGAGACGTACCTCCCTGGACTACATGAAAAGACACATGGAAGAGCTCTCCAATCTTGTAACCCAGGCAGGTATGACCCTAGCCCTGAGTAGCATTCTGCCATCACCCAGAATGATGCCGCAATACAAGAACAAAATGACTGACTTCAACAATTGGCTAACCTTCTGGTGCCATTCTAAAGGGATCCAGTATCTGTCTGCCTGGGATGATATGGTCAACAGACCACAATGCTTTGCCAGAGATGGCTTGCACCTGTCACCCCTGGGATTCCGGATAGTGGCTACGGTTCTTGCCGCCCCTATAGTGCCTTTTTTAGGCAAGGTTCAAATGACAAATTCACCACTGTAACAGGAACAGGCAAGCAAAAACTGTGGGTGATGCTACTCAATGCTAGAAGTCTAAATCTCAAAATGCACTCACTCGAGGCACTCCTTAAAATGGAGAAAATCAATATCTGTGCAGTGACTGAGACCTGGTTCAAGGCTCCAGAGAGTACCCCTGCACTACCAGGCTATAACTCATACCACACTTTTCGGCCATGTAACCTGGACTGGAACACCAAAGGTGGAGGTGTGTCCATATTCATTAAGGATATTCACACCTCCAGGCTAGTTGTTCAGCATAATGCAGCCGAGGTTATCCAAGTGCAACTAACTCTGGGCAAAACTGCAATCCAAATTGTAGCTTGCTACAGATCACCCACCATGCCCCAGGATTCCCACTCCTCTTTCTTGATGTACTGGAAAATATTAGGGTTCAACCAAACACCCTAATAATGGATGATTTCGACTACCCCATCATTAACTGGGAAAACTACTCATGTACCGACTCCTTTGCTCAACGCTTTCTGGAATTCATAAACTCCAATGCCCTGGATCAACTTATCCACACCCCCACCAGGGGCAACAATATCCTAGATCTAGTCATTACCAACATGAGTGACCAGTGTTCCACACCTGAAGTCAACGCCTCATTGGTCCGATCTGACCATAAGCTAATTACCCTAGATATCCACATCCTGCCCCCATCTCCCATTAAGGAAACCATGGTAAAACATTTCTCCAAAGCCAACTTCATGCTTCTTAAGACAGAAGTGGTGAACTTCATGACACCCATGCAGATGGACAATACAGTTAAGACTACTGAATCCTACACAGCTGCACTTTATAAGCACTTACATCAGTGCATGGATCATGCTATCCCAAACAGTACCAAGACGCTATCCTCTAAAAAAAGGAAGCCAATCTGGTGGTCTCCTGCCATAAACAAACTGTACAACAGAAGGAAGAAACTGTTGCAAAAGAGAGTAAAATCCCATGAGTGAAGGATCTCCCTGGTCAGCCTCAGTAAGAAGCTACGATCCTTGATAAAATCCTCCAAAGCTAGTTATGAAAACAAAATCGCCACTGATTCTAAAGACAACCACAAAGCATTCTATAACTACATCAAGAGTCTCAATGGCAACACTCAGAGATCTGCTCCGAGTTACAGCACAATGGCACTAAATATACAGACCCAACTGATATTGTCAACATCCTGGCAGATAGGTTCAGTGCTAACTTTACCCCCCTCTCAACCCCTAAAGAGCCCATCTCTATACCGGAAGAATGCAAAGTTCCTGTAATCACGGCTGCACAGGTAAAAACCACACTCTCCAGAGCCAAGAACACAGCATCCATGGGACCAGACAACATCCCAGACTGAGTTCTACATGAACTACAGAACGAACTGGCACCCCACCTAAGTACCATGTTCAATCATAGCCTCACCTCAGGCTTTGTGCCTGCTGAATGGCACACAGCAACGGTTATCCCACTCCACAAGGGGGGAGCCACCATGGACCCCGGGAACTACTGCTCCATTAGCCTGACAAGCCTGGTCTGCAAGGCCATGGAATGTATCATCATGGAACTTATAAACAAAGACATTGGTAATCTCCAAACTCTGGACCCCACCCAGTTCTGGTTTGTAAAAGGCAGATCATGTCTCCTAAACCTGATAGACTTCTTTGAAGCAGTCACCAAAGCAGTAGACAAGGTTAAGGTGGTTCACACAGCCTATCTAGATCTTGCTAAGGCTTTCAACACCATTCCCCACTCTGGAATTATAGATAAACTCACTAAACTAGGTATAAATCCCTATGTCGCAAGATGGGTTGCCAACTGGCTCACTGACAGAACCCACATTATGAAAGTAGCAGACTCCAAATCCGACTTCAGACCAGTGACAAGTGAAGTACCACAGGGTTCAGTCCTGGGTCCTCTCCTGTTTGGTATCTACTTCTCTGAAGTACAGGCTAACACAGAATGTCTTTGCCTAACAAAGTTAGCAGCTGACTGCAAACTAGGAGCCATAATTGAAACTTCTAACGATGTGGACATCCTGCAAAAGGGCCTCACTGAGACAGATGCCTGGTGTCAAAGCCATGGCCTCAAGCTCAATGCCAAAAAGTGCATTGTCATCCCCTTTGGTAAAAACTATGTACCCACCCCTTTGATAAAAACTATGTACCCATGAACTACAACATAGGTGGTAGTATACTTAACACCGAAAGTGTGATAAGAGACCTTGGGACACAGGTGGACAGTAATCTCTCCTTTGATAATCACATCACCACAGTGGTCAGGAAATCTTTCTACGTGGCACACCTCATAACAAAAGGTTTCTCATCCAAAAAAAAAGAGGTCATTGTTCCCCTCTACTCATCACTCATTAGACCCATTATAGAGTACAATGCCCCTTTTGGTATGTACCTCACAAGACATCTACAAGAACTGGAAAGGCCACAGAAATACCTTACAAAGAGGATTACCAGCCTCAAACAGATGCCCTACACAAACCATCTCAAAAAACTCCAGCTTTACTCCGTCGCATATCGCCTACTCAGAGGTGATCTCTGCCTAACATACACAGCTATGTCAAACCCAGAGCTGTTGGACATGCTCCACTTAAAGAAATCCCAATCCCTCTGAGCTACACGCTCTAGAGACCTAAACCTTGTCACCACAATAAACAGAACATGCCGGAGGGATAGATTCCTGTCCCAGAGACTTTCCATACTCTGGAATAAACTACCTATCTATATCAAACAAAGCTCCTCATTAGCACTCTTCAAGAAAAATCTTGATGATTGGATGGAAAATAGGAAATTCACCCCGGGGATCACCTCTGTGGCTTTGCTCGACAGTGGCACAGGAAAATAATTTTCTTGGGTGGCAAAAGCCAGGGTACCTTTTTGGCTGGGCTTATATAGGCCTCAGGGCCGATAGCCTAGTACCTACCTATGAACCTATGAGACACCTATACTAAGCCAGAAGATATAGCAAAACTCCTGGCTGATAAATTCAGCTACAACTTTATTCTTCTCTCCTCTTCAACCTTCCCTCAGGAAATATCATAAAATATAACTTCCCCTACTGTCACTAGGGAACAGGTCATTAATGCTCTCTCTAGGACCAAGATCACTACATCAATGGGCCCAGACAATATCCCAGGATGCCTTCTAAATGGCATGAAACCTCTCCTCTCCTGCACTTTTACTAGCTTATTAGTCAAGCACTTTACCAGACTTCTTGTAGCAATTATTGTAGCACACAAAAGTGCTACCAGCACTAAACGTTCTACAATAAAACAGCTCCAGTACTTATTATTAATGCCCACCCCTCCAGGCATGTCTAAAGGTCAGTTCCATGTGCTTTCTCCTATTATCCTGGTGAACTTGGGCATCCTGAGGCAATGAAGCAACTGCCTTATGTACACCAACAATCCTATCCTCTTACCTCTCAACACTCAGACTTGCACAATTATATATCCAAATTGGAAGCCACACACTCTCCAGCCAAGACAGGAATAGCTGGTCAAGAGGAGAAAGTCAACACTTGCACATGGAACACATAGCCCTCCAGAACACACACCAGCACTGCCTTCACATAAAAACACAAACCACACACCCACCTTCGCAGAGGCTCTCAATAAAAATCTACCCAAACACCAGAGACTTCCGAGGCAGAAACGCACTCGACCACCAAAACACAATACTAATCACGAGGCACATAACACTCCTAAACAGTGTGCCACTAAACCATAGCTCCTAAGGTAAAACAGCATGCCCAACACACTAGTCATAGGTGACTCGATAGTGAGGCACACTGATGTCCCACTCACTAGGTTGAATAAGGAGAAAGTAACAGTCAGCTGGCTGTCAGGTTCCAAGATCTGCCACATAACGCTCAACAACTGGTACAATTATGACTCTGTCACTGTACATTTGGATGTGAATGACCTAAGACGTACCTCCCTGGACTATATGAAAAGAGACATGGAGGAGCTCTCGGATTATGTAGCCCAGGTGGGTATGACCCTAGCCCTGAACAGCATCCTGCCATCACCCAGAATGATACCACAGTACAGCAGAAAGTGATTGATTTCAACAATTGGCTAAGTTTCTGGTGTAATTCTAAGGGGATCCAGTATCTGTCTGCCTGGGATGGCATGACTGACAGACCTCGATGCTTTGCCAGAGATGGCCTGCATCTGTCGACCTTGGGCTTCTGGATACTGGCCAAGGCTCTTGCCACCCCTATAGTGCCTTTTTTAGGTGGTGCTCCAAAAACCAAATTACCACCATAACAGCTACAAACAAATGCAATCTGAGGGTCATGCAGCTCAATGCTAGAAGTCTAAATTTCAAAATGCACTCACTCGAAGCACTCCTTAAAATGGAGAACATCGACATTTGTGCTGTAACAGAGACCTGGTTCAAGGAAGAAAAAAGCACCCCTGCACTACCAAGCTATAACTCATTCCACACCTTTCGGCCCAGAACTTGGACCGAAGCTCCAAAGGGGGTGGTGTTTCCATATTCATAAAGGATGCTCACACCTTCAGACTGGTAGTCCAACATAACGCATCAGAGATACTTTAGGTGCAGCTAACATTGGGTAAGACAGCGATTCAGGTCATGGCCTGCTATAGGTCCCCAACCATGTCCCAAGACTCACACTCCACATTCCCAAGCACCCTGGAGAATATTAGGGTCCAACCTAACACTCTACTGGGAGACTTCAACTACACTTCCATTAACTGGGGAAACTACTCATGTACCAATACACTTGCCCAACATTTCCTGAAATTCATTAATTTCAAAGCCCTGGACCAGCTTGTGCTTACCCCCACTAGAGGTAGCAACATCCTTGGCATGGTCATTACTAACATGGGCAACTATTGCTCTACACCAATAACCAATAGTCAACTCCTCCCTGGTTAGATCCAACCATAAACTAATCACTTTGGAAATCCACATCCCTCCCACACACACACACACACACACACACACACACACACACACACACACACACCTGCCGCAAAGGTAACTGCCATGAAAAACTTCTCCAAAGCTAACTTTGGGCTCCTTAAGACAGAGGTGGCCAACTTCATGACACCCATGCAAATGGAGAATAGTTGCATGACTGCCGAATCATACACCAATGCACTGTACAAACACGCCCACAACATGGATCTCGCCATACCCAATAGAACCAAGATGCTCTCCTCCAAAAAAAGGAAGCCAATCTGGTGGTCCACTGCCATAAATAAACTCTACAACAGAAGGAGGAAACTGATATGGAATAAGGTGAAGTCCCAAGACTGGAAAAACTCCCTTATTACCTTCAACAAAAAGCTGAGATCCCTCATCAAATCCTCTAAAGCTAGCTATGAAAACAGAATTGCAGCAGATAGTAAAGACAACCACAAGGCCTTCTATAGTTATGTAAAGAATCTCCACTGCAATACCCAGATTTGCTCTGAGCTACTGCACAATGGTACCTCCTATACCGAGCCAACGGATATTGCCAATATACTGGCCAACAGATTCAGTGCCAACTTTACTCCCCCCCCCCAAAGGACTAATCACAATACCAGTAGATTGCCAAGCACCCAGTAATACTGCTGCACAGGTTAAAACAGCACTCTCCAAGGCAATGAATACAGTTTCTATGGGAACTGACAATATCCCTGGGTATGTTCTACATGAACTACAGAATGAACTGGCACATCACTTGTGTGCCCTGTTCAATCATAGCCTCACCTCAGACTTTGTCCCTAATGAATGCCGCACTGCTACAGTCATCCCTCTCCACAAACGAGGAGCAACTACAGACCCTGGGAACTATCGCCCCATTAGCCTAATGAGTAATATCCAAAGCTATGGAACGCATCATCATGGACCTAATAAACAAGGATAGAGGGAATCTCCAAACTCTGGATCCCACACAGTTTGGTTTTGTGAAGGGTAGATCATGCCTGCTCAATTTGGTCAACTTCTTTGAGTCAGTCACCAGAGCTGTGGATGAAGGCAAGGTGGTTCATACAGTCTACCTTGATCTAGCCAAGGCCTTTTATACCATTCCCCACTCAGGAATCATAGAAAAACTCAGTAAGCTAGGCATCAACTCCTATATCACTAGATGGGTTGAAAACTGGCTCACAGATAGAAACCACAGTGTGAAAGTAGTTGACTCCAAGTCAGACTGCCAACCAGTCATGAGTGGAGTCTCACAGGGTTTGGTCCTGGGTCCTCTTCTGTTTAGTATCTACTTCTCTGAAGTCCAGGCCAACACGAAGGGACTCTGGCTGACAAAGTTCACAGACAATTGCAGGTTGGGAGCTATTATTAACTTCTCAAGTGATGTTGGCATCCTACAGAAAGGTCTCACTGAGACCAACGACTGGTATCAGAGCCATGGCCTTAAGCTCAATGCCAAAAAATGTGTCATCATCCCCTTTGGGAAAAACCCAGTTTCCATTAATTACCACATTGATGGTAGTCCACTGAACACAGAAGGCATTATAAGAGATCCGAGAACACAGGTTGACAGAAACCTCTCTTTTGACCACCACATTGCCACTGTGGTCAGAAAGTCCTTCTATTTGGCATACGTCATTACTAAGGGTTTTGCAACCTGGAAGAAAGAGGTCATTGTCTCCCTCTACTCTTCCCTCATTAGGTCAATCATCGAGTACAATTCCCCATTTGGCATGTACCTCACTAGACACCTGCAACAACTGCAGAGGCCACAAAAGTACCTCACAAAGAGGATCCTAGAACTTGAACACTTGTCCTATATGGACAGACTCAAAAAACTCCAACTATTCAACTATTCTCTTTCTCATATCACCTACTTAGAGGCAATCTCTGCTTGACTTACAAAGCCATGTCTGACCCAGCCCTGTTAGAAATGCTACATCTAAAGAAATCCCAATCCCTCCATGCCACACACTCCAGAGACCTCAACCTCATTACCAGAATCAACAGAACATGCTGGAGGGACAGGTTCATAACCCAGAGACTGCCCATGCTATGGAATAGACTTCCCATACATGTGAAACAGATCACCTCACTGGCCTCTTCAAGAGAAATCTTGATGAGTGGATGGGAAATAGAAAATTCACCCCAGGGATCAATCCAGTGCCTCTACTTGACAGAGGCATTGGGAACTAAGGTTGGGTGGCGTAATCCTATGGGCTAGGCTTGTAAAGGCTCCAGGGACATTAAACTAGTACACACCTATGAACCTATCAGGGCCTCTGGAATTACTATTTAAATGTAGCCTCCGATTAGGCTTTATGCCTCATGAATGAAGAAAGGCAACAGCCATTCCTCTGCACAAATGTGGGCCCCCTATAGACCCTGGAAACTACAGACCCATAAATCTCACTAGTCTTATATGTAAAGCCATGGAAAGAATTATCATGGAGATGATCAGTAGAGATATAGTAAACCTCCAGACACTTGACCCAACCCAGTTTGGTTTTGTCAAGGGCAGATCATGCCTACTCAACCTGGTGGACTTCTTTGAGAAGGTCACCAAAGCAATGGATGATGACAAAATTGTTCACACTCCCTACCTTGACTAGGCCAAGGCATTTAACACAATACTCCACTCGGGCATTGTTAACAGACTCAAGAGGTTAGGTACAAACCCATATGTCACCCAGTGGATAGCCAACAGGCTCACAGATAGGACCCAGGAAGTTAGAACTGGGGAGTCTACCTCTACAAAGAGGCCAGTCACAAGTGGAGTCCCTCAGGGATCAGTCCTTGACCAGCTCATTTTCGGCATTTACTTCTCAAAAGTCAGGGCTACTGTCAGTGGTCTCTGGCTGACTAAATTTGCAGATGATTGCAAATTAGGAGCTGTCACTGAATCTCACACTGACACAAATGTTCTCCAGGAGGGGTTGATACAAACAACTGGTGTCAGAGCCATGGACTAAAACTAAATGCTAAAAAATGCATAATAGTATCTTTGGGAATTCATCCATCCCTGGTAACTATCATATTGACAACATACCCCTTAGAATTGACCTAGTAGTCAGGGACTTAGGGACACACATAGACAGCAATCTAGCATTTGATTGTCACATGTCTACAG